>NC_141874.1:725480186-725781960 GCF_056163025.1 Triticum urartu | reverse complement strand
GAGGGGCGCCCGCGCTCGATCTGAAGGAAGGCAGCCTAGCCCCGCTCAATCAGAAGTAAGGGCGGGCAGGCGGCCAGGCCCCGCTTGAGCGGAGTCAGGGGCGCGCGGGGGAGGGCGCCTCTCGATCGGAAGCAGGGGCGCGCGGGATCGGGAGGCCGCTCTCCCGATCGGAAGCAGGGGCGCGTCGGGCCCGCCCTCGATCCGAAGCAGGGGCGCGCGAGCGAGCTACCTGACGCAGGCAGCCACGCACAGCAGCGACCCACGAGCGACGGACGAAGAGAGCCGAGAGCGCCGGCGGCGTAGAGGGCACCCGGATCCAGAGACAAGGTCAGTCGGCCGGAGAAGGAGAGCTCCGGGCGCAGGGCGCCGGGTCCGGCCAGCGACGGACTCGAGCAGCCGGAGACGAGGCTGAACGGGACAGCCGGAGCGGCGGATCCGGACGGGATGAGAGCGACGGTGGCGGCCAGAATCGAGCAGAAGAGCACGGAGTTGCAGCGTGCGGGAGAGCGAGGGGAACCTAAGCATCTGATACCATGTTAGGAATGAGCAACTAATCTTTACTGAAGGCCAGAGGCCATTACATATACATGTGTGACAAAGTGCAGGAAACCCCTTATACAATGGGGATATACCAAACAGAGACTATACACATTTAACATTACTAACACATATTTCGATTGGTGAATAAGAAACTTAATGACCTCGCCTGTTGTTTGAGGATGAAAATGGTATTTCTCTCCATAGAACAATTGCTTCAATTCTTTCAAAATAGAACCATACAGCAAAAGGCTTCAGAACCCGAGGGGTCAACATACTCTAAATCAGTTCATAAAATCTAAAATCTAAATCCATGCCATATACATTCAGCGTCTACTACCATGAAGTTGCAGCTAGAAGCCAGAATGTATTACACTTCAATGACTGAGAACTTGAACGAGGAATAATGGAGAAAAGTGGAGAACTAACCTCCAGTTGGAAGGGCATGGAGAAGCGAGCTCCTCCTCTGCTGTATGCCTGTATCTTCCTTAATATCCATTCGACTAAACATTTATGTTCCAAAGCTGGAAAGAACAGAAATTTACAAATATGCGCATTGGCACACATATCCATTCCACTGAACATATGCAACCCATATCTGCAAAAAATAGAAATTTAGTACATATTCACAAAGAATAAGTAACAGCACATGGTCCTTCTGGTCTCAATATCCAGAGTCTCATGTTGGATACATTTTATTAATTATGTTCAATTTCACAACTAAGCAGAACAAATTAATTCACAGAGAAGTGATAGCTCTAAATAGGTAAAATAGCTCACAAATCTAACGAGACAAAACTACAAGATTGTCTTGAAGGACCATTATGTATAGTTCTCCTGTGACACATCCTGGACCTCACAAATGCCTTGTGTTAGAATTAAAAGGTGAATGCTCTAAATAGGATCCTAAGGGAAAGGAAGAATAAGTAGATCCAGAATGCAGTAGTGTGAATGTGTGATGTATAGATAAAAACTCTAATAGTAAAGCCTCCTGAATCCTGATTCACTCAAGGTGCAGAAGTTGTAGGGCTAACAATCGGCTCGTCTAAAAGGGACATTTCTCTATTTTTGTCCCCTTACATTGTTTTTATGCAAGTGACTTACAGAAGAATTTAAGAACAAACAAATTTTATGCAAGTGCTTTACAGAAGAATTTAAGCACACAAGTTAATTTCATTCTTGGAGAGGTGCGGACTGCAATAAAAGCTAAAGACCAGGGAACACTAACAGAACCTCTTACATCTGCCATATATCAAATAGGCGTCGGTATCGTTAGTTTGATGGCCTGTCAGTATAACCAGCTGGAGTTAATCATCAGTTTTACAGTAAAATCTTGGGCATAAGTGTTATCTCCAATAGATCGAGCATGACACACATTAGAATCCTTACTGGACCGTACTTTGCAATTCGAGATGAAGGCCCCCAGACCGAGAACCTTGCAGCCCCTTATTGGAGCTTGGTGCCACAACGCAAGCGCTAACATGAGACGATGTGTGCGTGCAAGAAGTGGAGCAATGGAAGCGTCCAGGCTCAAGAGCAGCAGGCAGTGGTGCGAAGTGCGGCAGCGTGGCGTTTGCTGCCCTGAGCCAATGTGACAGCGCGATGCACCGATGCGTGCGCTCTTCCCTGAGCCGAGCGAAATAAGTCCACATAACCCCCTGGGGTTGCATTGTTGCACAAACCGGCCACCCCACCCCCTGAAGTCGAAAACCAGTTTCTTGATCCCCTAACCTTTTCAATACAATTTAAACAGCCCCCTAAACCAGATTAGAGCAGTTTTAGCAGGCTGCTTTGCCCGCGTGGCAGGAGGGGTGCCAGGTTAGCTATGTGGATGCACGGATCCTTTGGAATATGTGGGAACTGGCGCTGGAGGTTTCTCCTGCTGCCATTTCTCCGTCCACAAGCACCACTGCTGTCGTCGCACACCAGCAGAGCTCAAGCTAGTGGTGTCCTGCACTCAGGATATTGTAATTGGCTTAGACAAATCTGATGGCTAAGCTACAACCAAGTGTCCAATCAAAACGTTGGAAAAGCAGCAACTTTCTATGTAGAAAGGGAAAGGCTAAATATAAAGATGAAACAAGAGGTAATTCAGTTGTGAGTTGATAATCTGCATTACTGCATACATGTCGTTAATGAGTGCTCCGACGAAGAGATCTGGCTAATGGAGAAAAAGCAGCAGCAAGATCCTCTACTGAAGCATGCTAATCCTGTCCTTAATTTTCACATAAAGAAAAAGGCTGAAGCACTTGACATGTCAGTTGCTGTTCTTCACTTGGAAAAGCAAAATTCAGACTGAATGTACTCTGTTTCTAGGCTGAATATACTATGTTTTCAAACTGAATGTACTCTATTTTCAGATTAAAAGTGGTCTGGTAATTCAGCATCATTGTTTTCAAAACTTGGCAAAGATCAAACATGACAGAAATATATGACATACACATCAGAGGATAGAGTAAATGGCATAAATGTCATGATCAGGACTTGGCAAAGATCAAACAGTTAACATGTCAAACATACTTGGCATAGATTTCAAACCCTAGCTGGCTGGCCCCAAACACCTATGTCCACAAGTCCACAACCCTAACCCCAGCACCAAACAGACGCAATCCTCCCAAAAATCAAAATGTTACCAACGCTGTAACATTGGGAGTGATCGGGATGGATCCTGACCTGCACGGAGAACTGCATACATTTGCGGAGAACGACGACCCAGTAGCGGCGCATCGAGTGATGCGATCATGGCGGTGCCAAGGGGTTATAAGGAGTGACCAGATGTATGGGGAGTGGAGCCATGTGTTGGGTTCATGTGTTCCAACCGAGTTGTATTTTCTCGGTTTTCTTTCTGTAATTTCATGGGTTCCAACCAGCTTGTATTTTCTAGGTTTTCTTTCTGTAATTTTCTTTATACTGCTGTGTGGTGTGGATGGATTGTGGTGTAGGAAAGGGGGTGGAACCATCGCGACGACCGCAGACTCCCCTCTAATAGTAGAGCTTTGCCCACTTTTAGCACCCGTCTTGAAAATCCAGCTCTAAGATACAACATTGCTGCACCAAATGGTGTTTCTATCCGATAATTTGCATAATCACTAATTCCACTATACATTATATGAACATTCCAGCTTTTCAAACCATTCAGGCTTTTACCAGTTGAACCATATCATAATTTCATCAAGATTCTAGTCCATCTAATAAAATAAAATCACCTAAGAAGCTATGTATACAGCAACGGCGCAAATATAGTGATACAACATACTGAAAGGAAATGAGCACTACTACCCAAAAACTAACATAGCTGAAGTTGTAACTACAGTACTAAATAGTAAATACATATGGAATGGAAAGGGGAAGACACACAGTTCCAATCCTCTAGGACATACCAGTTTATTTGCTCCCCTTTCACTAGTGAGTTACCCTTACAAGACACACTGGATGTCATCCATGATGAACTTGTAGAATTTGGACCTATGGTTGACCATAACGAGTCCAGACTTCTTGTGGCGCACTACCTCCACGCCAGACATGACAGCACCTGTGTCAGTCGGGTTGCCAGTGCGTTCGTTGAAACCAAACTCAAAGACCTTGGTAATGCAAAACTTGCCAGCTCCCAAGTACACAAAGCTGCAGTCTAGCATCCTCCAGTCCTCAGGCAGTTCGTCAAGGTGTGGCCAACTGTACGCCAAAGGCGGGCCACTGTCCGAGCGTAGAGGGGAGATATCCATTGCACAAAAGTGGTGCTCATCATTGTCAATGCCAAACAAGAGGTTGTCGAGCTCTGGTACATGCACAGCACGACCGAAGAATGGCAGTGTCCAGGAGCCGGCCTTAAACCACTTGCGACTGGTCGTGTTGAAGCAGTAGCTTTGTTCTCCAGAGGAGACAACAAGAATCGAGTGGCCGTCAATGGCAAGCAGCGCATGGCAAATGACATTGTAATTGTCATCAGCGACAGGTGGTGGCGGTAGCCGGTGCCAATGCCAGCCTTTCAACCTCCCGCCATTGGAAGGGTCGCTGTACATGAGTGCCTCGAAGTTGCAGGGACTGCGGCTGACACGGTACCTTCCCATGACGTAGAAGGCATCAGCACGCTCGGGGTCGGAGGCTTCGGCATTAGTGGCGGAGAAGCCGATGGGCCTGCTCCCCTTAGGACTGTTGAGGCAGGGAATTAGCTGGAGGGAGCCGGCGTCCATGTCGTATAGGACGGTGTGCCCCTCGGCGTCCACGCAGAGGATCTTGCTAGCACCACCGATGCTTCGTTCATAGAAGGGCAGAAAATCCAGTCTTTTGTCGTCTGAGATGGACCGTTCGAATCCGAGCCTGGGCGGAGGCATCCGCGAGATGCTCTCCATCCATTCCGTTAGCTTATCACACGATCGTTTAGTATGTTGCTATTGCTTTCTTCATGACTTATACATGTTCCTATGACTATGAGATTATGCAACTCTCGTTTACCGGAGGAACACTTTGTGTGCTACCAAACGTCACAACGTAACTGGGTGATTATAAAGGTGCTCTACAGGTGTCTCCGAAGGTACTTGTTGGGTTGGCATATTTCGAGATTAGGATTTGTCACTCCGATTGTCGGAGAGGTATCTCTGGGCCCTCTCGGTAATGCACATCACTTAAGCCTTGCAATCATTGCAACTAATGAGTTAGTTGCGGGATGATGTATTACGGAACGAGTAAAGAGACTTGCTGGTAACGAGATTGAACTAGGTATTGAGATACCGACGATCGAATCTCGGGCAAGTAACATACCGATGACAAAAGGAACAACGTATGTTGTTATGCGGTCAGACCGATAAAGATCTTCGTAGAATATGTGGGAGCCAATATGAGCATCCAGGTTCCTCTATTGGTTATTGACCAGAGACGTGTCTCGGTCAATATCTACATAGTTCTCGAACCCGTAGGGTCCGCACGCTTAACGTTTCGATGACAGTTATATTGTGAGTTTATATGTTTTGATGTACCGAAGGTTGTTCGAGTCCCGGATGTGATCAAGGACATGACGAGGAGTCTTGAAATGGTCGAGACATGAAGATTGATATATTGGAAGCCTATGTTTGGATATCGGAAGTGTTCCGGGTGAAATCAGGATTTTACCGAAGTACCAGGAGATTACCAGAACCCCCCGGGGACTTAATGGGCCTTAGTGGGCCTTGGTGGAAGAGAGAGGAGGCAGCCAGGGCAAGGGCCGCGCCCCTCCCCCTAGTTCGAATAGGACAAGGAGAGGGGGCGGCGCCCCCTTCCTTCTTCTCCTCCACCTCTTTCCCCTCTCTCTCCTAGTCCAACAAGGAAAAGGGGGGAGTCCTACTCCCGGTAGGAGTAGGATTCCTCCTAGCGTGCCCCTCTCTAGGCCGGCCGCACCCCCTTGCTCCTTTATAAACGGGGGCAGGGGGCACCCTAGAGACACAACAATTGATCTGTTTGATCTTTTAGCCGTGTGCGGTGCCCCCCTCCACCATAGTCCACCTCGATAATACTGTAGCGGTGCTTAGGCGAAGCCCTGCATCGGTAGAACATCAACATCGTCACCACGCCGTCGTGCTAACAAAACTCTCCCTCAACACTCGGCTGGATCGGAGTTCGAGGGACGTCATCGGGCTACACATGTGCTGAACTCAGAGGTGTCGTGCGTTCAGTACTTGATCGGTCGGATCGTGAAGACGTACGACTACATCAACCGCGTTGTGCTAACGCTTCCACTTTCGGTCTACGAGGGTATGTGGACAACACTCTCCCCTCTCGTTGCTATGCATCACCATGATCTTGCGTGTGCGTAGGAATTTTTTTGAAATTACTACGTTCCCCAACAGTGGTATCAGAGCCTGGTTTTATGCGTAGATGTCATATGCACGAGTAGAACACAAGTGAGTTGTGGGCGATATAAGTCATACTGCTTACCAGCATGTCATACTTTGGTTCGGCGGTATTGTTGGATGAAGCGGCCCGGACCGACATTACGCGTACGCTTACGCGAGACTGGTTCTACCGACGTGCTTTGCACACAGGTGGCTGGCGGGTGTCAGTTTCTCCAACTTTGGTTGAACCGAGTGTGGCTATGCCCGGTCCTTGCGAAGGTTAAAACAACACCAACTTGACAAACTATCGTTGTGGTTTTGATGCGGAGGTAAGAACGGTTCTTGCTAAGCCCGTAGCAGCCACGTAAAATTTGCAACAACAAAGTAGAGGACGTCTAACTTGTTTTTGCAGGGCATGTTGTGATGTGATATGGTCAAGACATGATGCTAAATTTTATTGTATGAGATGATCATGTTTTGTAACTGAGTTATCGGCAACTGGCAGGAGCCATATGGTTGTCGCTTTATTGTATGCAATGCAATCGCCTTGTAATGCTTTACTTTATCACTAAGCAGTAGCGATAGTCGTAGAAGCATAAGATTGGCGAGACGACGACGATGCTACGCTGCAGATCAAGGTGTCGCGCCGGTGACGATGGTGATCATGTCGGTGCTTCGGAGATGGAGTTCACAAGCACAAGATGATGATGGCCATATCATATCACTTATATTGATTGCATGTGATGTTTATCTTTTATGCATCTTATCTTGCTTTGATTGATGGTAGCATTATAAGATGATCCCTCACTAAATTATCAAAGTATAAGTGTTCTCCCTGAGTATGCACCGTTGCGAAAGTTCTTCGTGCTGAGACACCATGTGATGATCGGGTGTGATAGGCTCTACATTCAAATACAACGGGTGCAAAACAGTTGCACACGCGGAATACTTAGGTTAAACTTGACGAGCCTAGCATATAACAGATATGACCTCGGAACACGGAGACCGAAAGGTCGAGCGTGAATCATATAGTAGATATGATCAACATAGTGATGTTCACCATTGAAACTACTCCATCTCAAGTGATGATCGGACATGGTTTAGTTGATTTGGATCACGTGATCACTTAGAGGATTAGAGGGATATCTATCTAAGTGGGAGTTCTTAAGTAATATGATTAATTGAACTTAAATTTATCATGAACTTAGTACCTGATAGTATCTTGCTTGTCTATGTTTGATTGTAGATAGATGGCCCGTGCTGTTCTTCCGTTGAATTTTAATGCGTTCCTTGAGAAAGCAAAGTTGAAAGATGATGGTAGCAATTACACGGACTAGGTCCGTAACTTGAGGATTATCCTCATTGCTGCATAGAAGAATTACGTTCTGGAAGCACCACTGGGTGCCAGGCCTGCTGCTGATGCAACTGACGACGTTAAGAATGTCTGGCAGAGCAAAGCTGATGACTACTCGATAATTCAATGTGCCATGCTATACGGCTTAGAACCGGGACTTCAACGACGTTTTGAACGTCATGGAGCATATGAGATGTTCCAGGAGTTGAAGTTAATATTTCAAGCAAATGCCCGGATTGAGAGATATGAAGTCTCCAATAAGTTCTACAGCTGCAAGATTGAGGAGAATAGTTCTGTCAGTGAGCATATACTCAAGATGTCTGGGTACTGCAATCACTTGATTCAACTGGGAGTTAATCTTCCGGATGATAGCATCATTGACAGAATTCTCCAATCACTGCCACCAAGCTACAAGAGCTTCGTGATGAACTATAATATCCAAGGGATGGATAAGACGATTCTCGAGCTCTTCGCAATGCTAAAGGCTGTGGAGATAGAAATCAAGAAGGAGCATCAAGTGTTGATGGTCAATAAGACCACTAGTTTCAAGAAAAAGGGCAAAGGGAAGAAGAAGGGGAACTTCAAGAAGAATAGCAAGAAAGTTGCTGCTCAGGAGAAGAAACCCAAGTCTGGACCTATGCCTGAAACTGAGTGCTTCTACTGCAAGCAGACTGGTCACTGGAAGCTGAACTGCCCCAAGTATTTGGCGGATAAGAAGGATGGCAAGGTGAACAAAGGTATATGTGATATAGATGTTATTGATGTGTACCTTACTAATGCTCGTAGTAGCACCTGGATATTTGATACTGGTTCTGTTGCTAATATCTGCAACTCGAAATAGGGGCTACAGATTAAGCGAAGATTGGCTAAGGACGAGGTGACGATGTGCGTGGGAAATGGTTCCAAAGTCGATGTGATCGCGGTCGGCACGCTACCTCTACATCTACCTTCGGGATTAGTATTAGACCTAAATAATTGTTATTTGGTGCCAGCGTTGAGCATGAACATTATATCTGGATCTTGTTTGATGCGAGACGGTTATTCATTTAAATCAGAGAATAATGGTTGTTCTATTTATATGAGTAATATCTTTTATGGTCATGCACCCTTGAAGAGTGGTCTATTTTTGATGAATCTCGATAGTAGTGATACACATATTCATAATGTTGAAGCCAAAAGATGCAGAGTTAATAATGATAGTGCAACTTATTTGTGGCACTGGCGTTTAGGTCATATCGGTGTAAAGCGCATGAAGAAACTCCATACTGATGGACTTTTGGAACCACTTGATTATGAATCACTTGGTACTTGCGAACCGTGCCTCATGGGCAAGATGAATAAAACGCCGTTATCCGGTACTATAGAGAGAGCAATAGATTTGTTGGAGATCATACATACAGATGTATGTGGTCCGATGAATGTTGAGGCTCGTGGCGGATATCGTTATTTTCTCACCTTCACAGATGATTTAAGCAGATATGGGTATATCTACTTAATGAAGCATAAGTCTGAAACATTTGAAAAGTTCAAAGAATTTCAGAGTGAAGTTGAAAATCATCGTAACAAGAAAATAAAGTTTCTACGATCTGATCGTGGAGGAGAATATTTGAGTTACGAGTTTGGTCTACATTTGAAACAATGCGGAATAGTTTCGCAACTCACGCCACCCAGAACAGCACAGTGTAAAGGTGTGTCCGAACGTCGTAATCGTACTTTACTAGATATGGTGCGATCTATGATGTCTCTTACTGATTTACCGCTATCATTTTGGGGTTATGCTTTAGAGACGGCCGCATTCACGTTAAATAGGGCACCATCAAAATCCATTGAGACGACGCCTTATGAACTGTGGTTTGGCAAGAAACCAAAGTTGTCGTTTCTGAAAGTTTGGGGCTGCGATGCTTATGTGAAAAAGCTTCAACCTGATAACTCGAACCCAAATCGGAGAAATGTGTCTTCATAGGATACCCAAAGGAGACTGTTGGGTACACCTTCTATCATAGATCCAAAGGCAAGACTTTTGTGGCTAAATTCGGAGTTTTTCTAGAGAAGGAGTTTCTCTTGAAAGAAGTGAGTGGGAGGAAAGTAGAACTTGATGAGGTAATTGTACCTGCTCCCTTATTGGAAAGTAGTTCATCGCAGAAACCGGTTTCTGCGACACCTACACCAATTAGTGAGGAAGTTAATGATGATGATCATGAAACTTCAGATCAAGTTGTTACTGAACCTTGTAGATCAACCAGAGTAAGATCCGCACCAGAGTGGTACGGTAATCCTGTTCTGGAAGTTATGTTACTAGACCATGACGAACCTACGAACTATGAAGAAGCGATGGTGAGCCCAGATTCCGCAAAATGGCTTGAAGCCATGAAATCTGATATGGGATCCATGTATGATAACAAAGTGTGGACTTTGGTTGACTTGCCCGATGATTGGCAAGCAATTGATAATAAATGGATCTTCAAGAAGAAGACCGACGCTGACGGTAATGTTACTGTCTATAAAGCTCGACTTGTTGTGAAAGGTTTTCGACAAGTTCAAGGGATTGACTACGATGAGACCTTCTCACCCGTAGCGATGCTTAAGTCTGTCCGAATCATGTTAGAAATTGCCGCATTTTATGATTATGAAATTTGGCAAATGGATGTCAAAACTGCATTCCTGAATGGATTTCTGGAAGAAGAGTTGTATATGATGCAACCGGAAGGTTTTTTCGATCCAAAGGGAGCTAACAAAGTGTGCAAGATCCAACGATCCATTTATGGACTGGTGCAAGCCTCTCGGAGTTGGAATAAACGCTTTGATAGTGTGATCAAAGCATTTGGTTTTGTACAGACTTTTGGAGAAGCCTGTATTTACAAGAAAGTGAGTGGGAGCTCTGTAGCATTTCTAATATTATATGTGGATGACATATTGTTGATTGGAAATGATATAGAATTTCTGGATAGCATAAAGGGATACTTGAACACGAGTTTTTCAATGAAAGACCTCGGTGAAGCTGCTTATATATTGGGCATCAAGATCTATAGAGATAGATCAAGACGCTTAATTGGACTTTCAAAAAGCACATACCTTGACAAAGTTTTGAAGAAGTTCAAAATGGATCAAGTAAAGAAAGGGTTCTTGCCTGTGTTACAAGGTGTGAAGTTGAGTAAGACTCAATGCCCGACCACTACAGAAGATAGAGAGAAAATGAAAGATGTTCCCTATGCTTCAGCCATAGGCTCTATCATGTATGTGATGACCCACAAGTATAGGGGATATATCGTAGTCCTTTCTATAAGTAAGAGTGTCGAACCCAACGAGGAGCAGAAGGAAATGATAAGCGGTTTTTAGCAAGCTATTCTCTGCAAGTACTGAAATAAGTGGTAACAGATAGTTTTGTGATAGGATAATTTATAACGAGCAACAAGTAACAAAAGTAAATAAGGTGTAGCAAGGTGGACCAATCCTTTTTGTAGCAAAGGACAAGCCTGGACAAACTCTTATATAAGGAAAAGCGCTCCCGAGGACACATGGGAATATCGTCAAGCTAGTTTTCATCACGTTCATATGATTCGCGTTCGGTACTTTGATAATTTGATATGTGGGTGGACCGGTGCTTGGGTGCTGTTCTTACTTGAACAAGCATCCCACTTATGATTAACCTCTATTGCAAGCTTCCGCAACTACAACAAAAGTATTAAGGTAAACCTAACCATAGCATGAAACATATGGATCCAAATCAGCCCCTTACGAAGCAACGCATAAACTAGGGTTTAAGCTTCTATCACTCTAGCAACCCATCATCTACTTATTAGTTCCCAATGCCTTCCTCTAGGCCCAAATAATGGTGAAGTGTTATGTAGTCGACGTTCACATAACACCACTAGAGGCTAGACAACATACATCTCATCAAAATATCGAACGAATACCAAAGTCACATGACTACTAATAGCAAGACTTCTACCTTGTCCTCAGGAACAAACTTAACTACTCGCAAAACATATTCATGTTCATAATCAGAGGGGTAATAATATGCATAAAGGATCTGAACATATGATCTTCCACCAAATAAACCAACTAGCATCAACTACAAGGAGTAATCAGCATTACTAGCAACCTACTAGCACCAATCGCGAAGTTGGAGACAAGAATTGGATACAAGAGATGAACTAGGGTTTGGAGATGAGATGGTGCTAGTGAAGATGTTGATGGAGATTGCCCTCTCCCGATGAGAGGAGCGTTGGTGATGACGACGGCGATGATTTCCCCCTCCCGGAGGGAAGTGTCCGCTGCAGAATAGCTCTGCCGGAGCCCTAGATTGGTTCCGCCAAGGTTCCGCCAAGGTTCCGCCTCGTGGCAGCGGAGTCTCGTCCCGAAAGGTTGCTTCTTGTTTTTTCCTCGAAGAAAGACTTCATATATCAGAAGATGGGCATCGGAGAGCCACCAGGGGGCCCACGAGGTAGGGGGTGCGCCCTAGGGGGGCGCCCCCACCCTCCTGGACAGGGTGTGGGCCCCCTGGTCTTCATCTTTGGCGAGGATTTTTTATTACTTATTATAAGATATTCCATGGAGTTTCAGGACTTTTGGAGTTGTGCAGAATAGGTCTCTAATATTTTCTCCTTTTCAAGCCCAGAATTCCAGCTGCCGGCATCCTCCCTCCTTATGTAAACCTTGTAAAATAAGAGAGAATAGCCATAAGTATTGTAACATAATGTGAAGTAACAACCCATAATGCAATAAATATCAATATAAAAGCATGATGCAAAATGGACGTATCAACTCCCCCAAGCTTAGACCTCGCTTGTCCTCAAGCGAAAGCCGATAACGATAAATATGTCCCCATGTTTAGAGGTAGAGGTGTCGATAAAAATAAAATACGGACATGAGGGCATCATGATTATTCTCATAACAGCAACATATATAGATATTGTCATATGATTACTTATGTTCAAGTGATGATCTATTCACAATGCAAAAGTATGAATCAGAAACCTTATTGAGAACCGACAAACTATAACCTCGGTCATTGAAACAATTGCAATTTATCATAACATCACAAAGAGTCTATGTCAGAGCTAAAAAGCAAGTCCACATACTCAACTATCATCTAGTCCTTCATAATTGCTAACACTCACGCAATTCTTGTGGTTACGGAGTTTTAATCGGACACAGAGAAAGATAGGGGCTTATAGTTTCGCCCCACAACCTTTTACATCGAGGATAATGTCAACAATAATAACTCATGCTCCCCTACATCCAATTAGATATATATATATATATATATATATATATATCAGTTCTTGCCAACATGTCGGGCATGCCAAATGATAAAATGAAAACGGAAAGGTGAAGATCACAGTGACACTTGCATGAGGTAGAAGATAATAATAAAAGATAGGCCCTTCGTAGAGGGAAGCAGAGGTTGCCATGCGCTTTTATGGTTGGATGCATAAATTCTCAATGTGAAAGAATGTCACTTTATATTGCCCCTTGTGATATGAACCTTTATTATGCAGTCCGTCGCTTTTATTACTTCCACATCACAAGATCGTATAAATCTTATTTCTCCCACACCAATCAATCATACATATTTAGAGCAATTTTTATTGCTTTGCACTGATGACAACTTACTTGAAGGATCTTACTCAATCCATAGGTAGATATGGCGGACTCTCATGGCAAAACTGGTTTAAGGGTATTTGGAAGCACAAGTAGTATCTCTACTTGGTGCTGAGAATTTGGCTAGCAAGAGGGGGAAAGGCAAGTTCAACATGTTGGAGGATCCACAACATACTTTATCTCAGATATAAGAAAACATAACTCATTACGTTGTCTTCCTTGTCCAACATCAACTCTTTAGCATGTCATATTTTAATGAGTGCTCCCAATCATAAAAGATGTCAATGATAATATATCTATATGTGAAACCTCTCTTTCCTTATTACTTCCTATTAATTGCAACGATGACCAAAGCTATGCCTGCCAACTCCCAACAACTTTTAAATCATCATACTCTTCCTATGTGAAGTCATTACTCTCAATAAGATCAATATGAACTTTTGTTTCTTTTTATTCTTTTTCTCTTCTTTTCTTTTATTCACCCAAGATCATTGCAAGAAAATCAAGCCCTTGACTCAACACTAATCTTTATTATATAGCTCACGGACTCGCTTACATAGAGAGATCATAAAGCAAAACTCAAAACTAGATCATGCCATAAACTTTATTCTACTAGATCAAGATACTACTAATAGGATCGAACTAAGGAAAACGGTAAAGATAGGAGTTGTGATTGTGATACGATACTGGGGCACCTCCCCCAAGCTTGGCAGTTGCCAAGGGGAGTGCCCATACCCATGTGATTATATCTTCTTCTTTGTTGTTGGTGAAGATGGAGGTGATGGATAGTCGCACATCGAGCGTAAGAGGTCCTCTAGCTTGCGAATAATGCCCTTGAGTGCAAAGATATGCTCCTTCAACAAAATATTTTCACTTGTGAGATACTTGTTTTGAATACGAGTTAACTCAATCATCTGGAAAGCTTCGATCTCAGCTGGGGTAAGAAGGCTGTGATCAAATTGAAGGATGTCTTCTATTGCCGGAGCTTGGTTCTCCGTGGCCTTCTTGATCCCTTCATCCTTGTTGATCTCCATGGGTTCTTCCCTCTTCAGCTCTATCTTCATTAGCCAAGCATCTTTGTCACTGTTATTGGAGGAGGGGGACGACATGATGCCTGGCCTTGACAACCCTGACAGAGAACAACCCAAAACAAGAACATATGACATTTGCGTGATACGGGAGTCAAAACCTTCGGGAGAATATGTAATGAATTTTTACCGACCAAAATACGTATCGTGCAAGAAAACAGAGTCCGGAAGGCACACGAGGTGCTCACAAGGTAGGGGGGCGCGCCCAGGGGGGTAGGGCGCGCCCTCCACCCTCGTGTCCTTCCCGGACTGCTACTTATTTTTCTATTTTTCTAAATATTCCAAAACAGAGAAATATTGCCTTAAAAATTGTTTTGGAGTCGGTTTACTTACCGTACCACATACCTATTCCTTTTCGGAGTCTGAAACGTTCTGGAAAGTGTCTCTTATGTATTCCTCCGGGGCTACGGTTTCAATAATATTGGTTTCAACATTTATGGGATTACTTGAGATATAATGTTTAATTCTCTGACCGTTTACCACCTTCGGATTTGTGCCTTCAAAGTTGTTGATTTTTATGGCACCGGAACGATAGACCTCCTCGATAACGTAGGGGCCTTCCCATTTAGAGAGAAGTTTTCCTTATGTGCAGTTCTGTCTCCCGCATGGTGTCCTCCATAAGCTTCGGAGTGGCACTTGTGTAGGATCTGTTCCTGTTCATGCTCAGGTACACAACGTCTAATAACACCATCTACTCCTTCTTTATAAAGATGTGGATCATCCCAAAAGTAATGTCTCAAATCATAGAAGAACTTTTTCTTTTGTTGGTATGTGAAGCTAGGTGGTATGAATTTAGCAACAATGTAATTAGCATAATCTGCATACCAAGGAGTACTACGATAAGTACTTATAACATTTAATTGCTCGTCAGAAAAGCTATCATCAATAGGTAGTGGGTCATCAAGAACATTCTCTAACCTAGATAAGTTGTCTGCAACGGGGTTCTCAGCTCCTTTTCTATCAACAATATGCAAATCAAATTCTTGTAGCAAGAGAACCCATCTAATAAGTCTAGGTTTAGTATCTTTCTTCTCCATAAGATATTTAATAGCAGCATGATCAGTGTGAATAGTTACTTTAGAATCAACAATATAAGGTCTGAACTTATCACAAGCAAATACAACTGCTAAAAGTTCTTTTCCAGTAGTAGCATAATTTCTTTGAGCATTGTCTAGAGTCTTACTAGCATTATGGATAACATTTAATTTCTTATCAACTCTTTGCCCTAGAACAACACCTACAGCATAATCACTAGCATCACACATAATTTCAAAGGGTAAATTCCAATCAGGTGGCTGAACAATAGGTGCAGAGACTAATGATTTCTTAAGTATTTCAAATGCTTCTACACAATCATCATCAAAGACAAATGGTATATCTTTTTGTAATAAATTAGTCAGAGGCCGAGAAATTTTTGAGAAGTCCTTAATGAACCTCCTACAAAATCCGGCGTGACCAAGGAAACTTCTTATACCTTTTATGTCCTTGGGACATGGCATCTTTTCAATAGCATCAACCTTGGCTTTATCAACTTCAATACCTCTTTCAGAAACTTTATGCCCCAAGACAATACCTTCATTAACCATAAAGTGGCACTTTTCCCAATTCAAGACAAGATTAGTTTCTTCACATCTTTGCAAAACTCGATCAAGATTACTCAGGCAATCATCAAAGGAAGATCCATAGACGGAAAAGTCGTCCATAAAAACCTCACAAATCTATTCACAAAAGTCAGAGAATATAGCCATCATGCATCTTTGAAAGGTAGCAGGTGCATTACATAAACCAAAAGGCATACGTCTATAAGCAAAAGTACCAAAAGGGCATGTAAAAGTAGTCTTTTTTTATCTTTAGCCGACACAGGTATTTGAGACAAACCAGAATAACCATCTAGAAAGCAGTAGTGTGTATGTTTGCATAATCTTTCTAGCATTTGATCAATAAAAGGTAAGGGGTAATGATCTTTCTTAGTAGCCTTATTTAATTTGCAAAAATCAATTACCATCCTATAACTTGTAATAATTGTTTGTGGAATTAATTCATCTTTATCATTAGGAACAACAGTAATACCTCCCTTCTTAGTGACATAATGGTCAGGACTTCCCCACTGACTATCAGCAACGGGATAAATTATACCTGCCTCCAGAAGCTTTAGTATCTCTTTTCTCACCACTTCTTTCATTTTAGGATTCAGACGTCTTTGAGGATCACAAACTGGTTTGGCGTCTGCCTCCAAATTTATTTTATGTTGACATAGAGTGGGCTAATGCCCTTAAGATCATCAATAGTATATCCAATAGCAGCATGGTGCTTCTTCAGAGTTTTCAATAATCTTTCTTCTTCATGATCTGAAAGGTTAGCACTAATAATAACAGGATATATCTTCTTTTCATCAAGATAAGCATATTTAAGATTATCAGGCAACGGTTTAAGCTCAAACACGGGATCACCCTTAGGTGGAGGGGGATCCCCTAGGATTTCAACAGGCAAATTGTGTTTCAGAATAGGTTCCTGTTTAAAGAATACTTCATCTATTTCCCTTCTTTCATTCATAAACAAATCATTCTCATGGTCTAGCAAATATTGTTCTAAAGGATCACTAGGAGGTACGGCAATATAAGCAAGACCAATAATTTCATCCTTACTAGGCAATTCTTCTTCTCGGTGTTGTTTACTAAATTTAGAGAAATTAAACTCATGAATCATATCATCCAAGCCAATAGTAACAACATTCTTTTCGCAGTCTATCTTAGCATTAACAGTGTTCAAGAAGGGTCTACCAAATATAATGGGACAAAAGCTATCTTGTGGGGAACTGAGAACAAGAAAATCAGCAGGATATTTAGTTTTACCACAAAAGACTTCAACATCTCTAACAATTCCCATTGCTGAAATAGTATCTCTATTGGCAAGTTTAATTGTGACATCAATATCTTCTAACTCAGCAAGTGCAATTTCATGCTTAATTTCTTTATACAAGTCATAAGGTATAACACTAGCACTAGCACCCATATCACATAAGCCATGATAACAATGATCTCCTATTTTAACAGAAATAACAGGCATGCCTACAACAGGTCTATGTTTATCTTTAGCACAAGGTTTAGCAATTCTAGCAGTTTCACCGCAGAACTGAATAACATGCCCATCAATATTATCAGCCAAGAGATCTTTAACAATAGCAACATTAGGTTCAACTTTAACTTGTTCAGGAGGTGTATAAGTTCTAATATTGCTTTTACGAACCACAGTTGAAGCTTTAGCATGATCCTTTATTCTAACAGGGAAAGGTGGTTTCTCAACATAAGAAGTAGGAACAATAGGATCATTATAAGTGATAGTCTTTTCTTCAACTTTAATTGGTGCAGCTACTTTTACTTCTATGGGAGGATGATATTTAAACCACTTCTCCTTAGGGAGATCAACATAAGTAGCAAAAGATTCACAGAAAGAAGCTACTATCTCAGAGTCAAGTCCATATTTAGTGCTAAACTTACAGAAAATATCGGTATCCATAAAAGATTTAACACAATCAAACTTAGGTGTCATACCTGACTCCTTACCTTCGTCGAGATCCCAATCTTCAGAGTTGCGTTTAATTCTATCCAATAAATCCCATTTAAACTCAATAGTCTTCATCATAAAAGAGCCAGCACAATAAGTATCGAGCATGGTGCGATTGTTTTTAGAAAGCCGAGCATAATTTTTTTGGATAATTGTTTCTCTTGGGAGCTCATGATTGGGGCATGAATATAACATTGATTTAAGCCTCCCCCAAGCTTGAGCGATGCTTTCTCCTTCGCGAGGCCAAAAATTATATATATAATTGCGATCATGATGAACAAGATGCATAGGATAATACTTTTGATGAAATTCCAATTTCAGTCTTCTATAGTTCCATGATCTCGTATCATCACATAGCCTATACCATGTCAATGCATATCCCTTCAAAGATAAAGGGAAGACCTTCTTCTTAGCAACATCATCGGGTATACCTGCAAGCTTAAATAATCCACAAACTTCATCCACATATATTAAGTGCTCATCGGGATGCTTTGTTCCATCTCTTGTAAAAGGATTAGCTGACAATTTTTCTATCATGCCCGAAGGAAATTCAAAGGGAACATTTTCATTTTCAGTAGGTTCAGTAGGTTGAGGAGCAACTCTTTGCTCTACTGGTCGGGGTGAAGATACCCCGAACAAGCCCCTCAGAGGATTACTTTCCATAGTAACAAGTGACAGTAAATTTCAGCACACTATATAAATTTTTCCTTACCAAATTCCACCTACCAAAGTCGCTTCACTCCCCGGCAACGGTGCCAGAAAAGAGTCTTGATGACCCACAAGTATAGGGGATCTATCGTAGTCCTTTCGATAAGTAAGAGTGTTGAACCCAACGAGGAGCAGAAGGAAATGATAAGCAGTTTTCAGCAAGGTATTCTCTGGAAGTACTGAAATAAGTGGTAACAGATAGTTTTGTGATAGGATAATTTGTAACGAGCAACAAGTAACAAAAGTAAATAAGGTGCAGCAAGGTGGCCCAATCCTTTTTGTAGCAAAGGACAAGCCTGGACAAACTCTTATATAAGGAAAAGCGCTCCCGAGGACACATGGGAATATCGTCAAGCTAGTTTTCATCACGTTCATATGATTCGCGTTTGATACTTTGATAATTTGATATGTGGGTGGACCGGTGCTTGGGTGTTGTTCTTACTTGAACAAGCATCCCACTTATGATTAACCTCTATTGCAAGCATCCTCAACTACAACAAAAGTATTAAGGTAAACCTAACCATAGCATGAAACATATGGATCCAAATCAGCCCCTTACCAAGCAACGCATAAACTAGGGTTTAAGCTTTTGTCACTCTATCAACCCATCATGCACTTATTACTTCCCAATGCCTTCCTCTAGGCCCAAATAATGGTGAAGTGTTATGTAGTCGACATTCACATAACACCACTAGAGGCTAGACAACATACATCTCATCAAAATATCGAACAAATACCAAAGTCACATGACTACTAATAACAAGACTTCTCCCTTGTCCTCAGGAACAAACTTAAATACTCACAAAACATATTCATGTTCATAATCAGAGGGGTAATAATATGCATAAAGGATCTGAACATATGATCTTCCACCAAATAAACCAACTAGCATCAACTACAAGGAGTAATCAACACTACTAGCAACCTACTAGCACCAATCCCGGAGTTGGAGACAAGAATTGGATACAAGAGATGAACTAGGCTTTGGAGATGAGATGGTGCTGGTGAAGATGTTGATGGAGATTGCCCTGTCCCGATCAGAGGAGCGTTGGTGATGATGATGGCGATGATTTCCCCCTCTCGGAGGGAAGTGTCCCTGGCAGAACAGCTGTGCCGGAGCCCTAGATTGGTTCCACCAATGTTTCGCCTCGTGGCGGCGGAGTCTCGTCCCGAAAGGTTGCTTCTTGTTTTTCCTCGAAGAAAGACTTCATATATAAGAAGATGGGCATCGGAGAGCCACCAGGGGACCCACGAGGTAGGGGGGCGCCCCCCACCCTCGTGGACGGGGTGTGGGCCCCCTGGTCTTCATCTTTGGCGAGGATTTTTTATTATTTATTATAAGATATTCCGTGGAGTTTCAGGACTTTTGGAGTTGTGCAGTATAGTTCTCTAATATTTGCTCCTTTTCCAGCCCAGAATTCCAGCTGCCGGCATTCTCCCTCCTTATGTAAACCTTGTAAAATAAGAGGGAATAGCCATAAGTATTGTAACATAATGTGAAGTAACAGCCCATAATGCAATAAATATCAATATAAAAGCATGATGCAAAATGGACGTATCAGTATGCAATGCTGTGTACCAGACCTGATGTGTGCCTTGCTATAAGTTTAGCAGGGAGGTACCAAAGTAATCTAGGAGTGGATCACTGGACAGCGGTCAAGAACATCCTGAAATACCTGAAAAGGACTAAGGATATGTTTGTCGTGTATGGAGGTGACAAAGAGCTCACCGTAAATGGTTACGTTGATGCAAGCTTTGACACTGATCCGGACGATTCTAAATCAAAAACCGGATACGTGTTTACATTAAACGGTGGAGCTGTCAGTTGGTGCAGTTCTAAACAAAGCGTCGTGGCGGGATCTACGTGTGAAGCGGAGTACATAGCTGCTTCAGAAGCAGCAAATGAAGGAGTCTGGATGAAGGAGTTCATATCCGATCTAGGTGTCCTACCTAGTGCATCGGGTCCAATGAAAATCTTTTGTGACAATACTGGTGCAATTGCCCTGGCGAAGGAATCCAGATTTCACAAGAGAACCAAGCACATCAAGAGATGCTTCAATTCCATAGAAATTTTCAAGATACATACGGATCTGAATGTTGCAGACCCGTTGACTAAGCCTCGTCCACGAGCAAAACATGATCAGCACCAGGGCTCCATGGGTGTTAGAATCATTACTGTGTAATCTAGATTATTGACTCTAGTGCAAATGGGAGACTGAAGGAAATATGCCCTAGAGGCAATAATAAAGTTATTATTTATTTCCTTATATCATGATAAATGTTTATTATTCATGCTAGAATTGTATTAACCGGAAACATAATACATGTGTGAATACATAGACAAACAGAGTGTCACTAGTATGCCTCTACTTGACTATCTCATTGATCAAAGATGGTTATGTTTCCTAGCCATAGACATGAGTTGTCATTTGATTAATGGGATCACATCATTAGGAGAATAATGTGACCGACATGACCCATTCCGTTAGCTTAGCACACGATCGTTTAGTATGTTGCTATTGCTTTCTTCATGACTTATACATGTTCCTATGACTATGAGATTATGCAACTCCCGTTTACCGGAGGAACACTTTGTGTGCTACCAAACGTCACAACATAACTGGGTGATTATAAAGGTGCTCTACAGGTGTCTCCGAAGGTACTTGTTAGGTTGGCGTATTTCGAGATTAGGATTTGTCACTCCGATTGTCGGAGAGGTATCTCTGTGCCCTCTCGGTAATGCACATCACTTAAGCCTTGCAAGCATTCCAACTAATGAGTTAGTTGCGGGATGATGTATTACGGAACGAGTAAAGAGACTTGCCGGTAACGAGATTGAACTAGGTATTGAGATACCGACGATCAAATCTCGGGCAAGTAACATACCGATGACAAAAGGAACAACGTATGTTGTTATGCGGTTAGACCGATAAAGATCTTCGTAGAATATGTGGGAGCCAATATGAGCATCCAGGTTCCGCTATTGGTTATTGACCAGAGACGTGTCTCGGTCATGTCTACATAGTTCTCGAACCCGTAGGGTCCGCACGCTTAATGTTTCGATGACAGTTATATTATGAGTTTATATGTTTTGATGTGCCGAAGGTTGTTCGGAGTCCCGGATGTGATCAAGGACATGACGAGGAGTCTCGAAATGGTCGAGACATGAAGATTGATATATTGGAAGCCTATGTTTGGATATCGGAAGTGTTCCGGGTGAAATCGGGATTTTACCAGAGTGCCAGGAGGTTACCGGAACCCCCCGGGGACTTAATGGGCCTTAGTGGGCCTTGGTGGAAGAGAGAGGAGGCGGCCAGGGCAAGGGTCGCGCCCCCTCCCCCCTAGTCCGAATAGGACAAGGAGAGGGGGGCGGCGCCCCCCTTCCTTCTTCTCCACCTCTTTCCCCTCTCTCTCCTAGTCCAACAAGGAAAAGGGGGAGTCCTACTCCCGGTAGGAGTAGGACTCCTCCTGGCGCGCCCCTCTCTAGGCCGGCCGCACCCCCCCTAGCTCCTTTATATACGGGGGCAGGGGGGCACCCTAGAGACACAACAATTGATCTGTTTGATCTTTTAGCCGTGTGCGGTGCCCCCCTCCACCATAGTCCACCTCGATAGTACTGTAGCGGTGCTTAGGCGAAGCCCTGCGTCGGTAGAACATCAACATCGTCACCACGCCATCGTGCTGACGAAACTCTCCCTCAACACTCGGCTGGATCGGAGTTCGAGGGACGTCATCGGGCTGAACGTGTGCTGAACTCGGAGGTGCCATGCGTTCGGTACTTGATCGGTTGGATCGTGAAGATGTACGACTACATCAACCGCGTTGTGCTAACGCTTCCGCTTTCGGTCTACGAGGGTACGTGGACAACACTCTCCCCTCTCGTTGCTATGCATCACCATGATCTTGCGTGTGCGTAGGATTTTTTTTGAAATTACTACGTTCCCCAACACCCAATACAATGGTAAATTGTATATGTGCACTAGTTCAGCGAAGAGGTGGTGATACAAGTGCAATATGGATGGTAGATATAGGTTTTTGTAATCTGAAAATATAAAAACAACAAGGTAGCATGTGGTAAAAGTGAGCGTAAACGGTATTGCAATGCTAGGAAACAAGGCCTAGGGTTCATACTTTCACTAGTGCAAGTTCTCTCAACAATAATAACATACTTGGATTATATAACTATCCCTCAACATGCAACAAAGAGTCACTCTGAAGTCACTAATAGTGGAGAGCAAATGAAGAGATTATGGTAGGGTACGAAACCACCTCAAAGTTATTCTTTCCAATCAATCCGTTGGGCTATTCCTATAAGTGTCACAAACAGCCCTAGAGTTCGTACTAGAATAACACCTTAAGACACAAATCAACCAAAACCCTAATGTCACCTAGATACTCCAATGTCACCTCAAGTATCCGTGGGTATGATTATATGATATGCATCACACAATCTCAAATTCATCTATTCAACCAACACATAGAACCTCAAAGAGTGCCCCAAAGTTTCTACCGGAGAATCAAGACGAAAACGTGTGCCAACCCCTATGCATAAGTTCATGGGCGGAACCCGCAAGTTGATCACCAAAACATACATCAAGTGAATCACGTGATATCCCATTGTCACCATAGATACGCACGGCAAGACATACATCAAGTTTTCTCAAATCATTAAAGACTCAATCCGATAAGATTACTTCAAAGGGAAAACTCAATCCATTACAACAGAGAACAGGGGGACAAGAAACATAAAATCCAACTATAATAGCAAAGCTCGCGATACATCAAGATCGTGCCAAATCAAGAACACGAGAGAGAGAGAGAGATCAAACACATAGCTACTGGTACATACCCTCAGCCCCGAGGGTGAACTACTCCCTCCTCGTCATGGAGAACGCCGGGATGATGAAGATGGCCACCAGTGAGGGTTCCTCCCCCCCTCCGGCAGGTGCCGGAACAGGGTCCCGATTGGTTTTTGGTGGCTACAGAGGCTTGCGGCGGTGGAACTCCCAATCTATTCTGCTCCCCGAAGTTTTTAGGGTATATGGATATATATAGGCGGAAGAAGTACGTCAGGGGAGCCACGAGGGGCCCACGAGGGTGGAGGGCGCACCCTAGGGGGGTGGGCGCGCCCCCTACCTCGTGGCTCCCTCGTTTCTTTCCTGACATGCACTCTAAGTCTATTGGGTAGCTTTCCTTCCAAAAATAACTTCTCCAGAAGGTTTCATTCCGTTTCGACTCCGTTTGATATTCCTTTTCTTCGAAATACTGAAACAAGGGAAAAAACAGGAACTGGCACTGGGATCTGGGTCAATAGGTTAGTCCCAAAAATAATATAAAAGTGCATAGTAAAGCCCAATATTGTCCAAAATAGTAGATAATATAGCATGGAGCAATCAAAAATTATAGATACGTTGGAGACGTATCAGCATCCCCAAGCTTAATTCCTGCTCGTCCTCGAGTAGGTAAATGATAAAAACAGAATTTTTGATGTGGAATGCTACTTGGCATAATTTCAATGTAATTCTTCTTAGTTGTGGTATGAATATTCAGATCCGAAAGATTCAAGATAAAAGTTCATATTGACATATAAATAATAATACTTCAAGCATACTAACTAAGCAATTATGTCTTCTCAAAATAACATGGCCAAAGAAGGTTCATCCCTACGAAATCATATGGTTTAGTCATGCTCCATTTTCGTCACACAAGAATACTCTCATCATGCACAACCCCGATGACAAGCCAAGCAATTGTTTCATACTTTAGTAATCTCAAACCTATAAACTTTCATGAAATATATGAGCGCGAGCCATGGACATAGAACTATCGGTGGAATAGAATATGATGATGGGGGTTATGTGGAGAAGACAAAAAAAGGAGAAAGTCTCACATCAACGAGGCTAATCAACGGGCTATGGAGATGCCCATCGATTGATGTTAATGCAAGGAGTAGGGATTGCCATGCAACAGATGCACTAGAGCTATAAATGTATGAAAGCTCAACAAAGAAAACTAAGTGGGTGTGCATCCAACTTGCTTGCTCACGAAGACCTAGGGCACTTGAGGAGGCCCATTGTTGGAATATACAAGCCAAGTTCTATAATGAAAAATTCCCACTAGTAAATGAAAGTGACAAAACAAGAGACTCTCTATCATGAAGATTATGGTGCTACTTTGAAGCACAAGTGTGGAAAAAAGGTAGTAAATGAAAGTGACAAAACAAGAGACTCTCTATCATGAAGATTATGGTGCTACTTTGAAGCACAAGTGTGGAAAAAAGGATAGTAGCATTGCCCCCCCTTTTTTGGGCCTTCCTTTTTTATTTGGCCTTTCTCTTTTTTTCTCCTTTTTTTGGGACAATGCTCTATTAAATGATGATCATCACACTTCTATTTATTTACAACTCAATGATTACAACTCGATACTAGAACCGAGTATGACTCTATATGAATGCCTCCGGCGGTGTACCGGGATATGCAATGAACCAAGAGTGACATGTATGAAAGAATTATGAACGGTGGCTTTGCCGCAAATACTATGTCAACTACATGATCATGCTAGCAATATGACAATGATAAATGTGTCATGATAAACTGGATGGTGGAAAGTTGCATGGCAATATATCTCGGAATGGCTATGGAAATGCCATAATAGGTAGGTATGGTGGCTGTTTTGAGGAAGATATAAGGAGGTTTATGTGTGAAAGAGCGTATCATATCACGGGGTTTGGATGCACCGGCGAAGTTTACACCAACTCTCAATGTGAGAAAGGGCAATGCACGGTACCGAAGAGGCTAGCAATGATGGAAGGGTGAGAGTGCGTATAATCCATGGACTCAACATTAGTCGTAAATAACTCACATACTTATTGCAAAAATCTACAAGTCATCAAAAACCAAGCACTACGTGCATGCTCCTAGGGGGGTAGATTGGTAGGAAAAGACCATCGCTCGTCCCCGACCGCCACTCATAAGGAGGACAATCAAAGAACACCTCATGTTTCAAATTTGTTACATAATGTTTACCATACGTGCATGCTACGGGACTTGCAAACTTCAACACAAGTATTTCTCAAATTCACAACTACTCAGCTAGCACAACTTTAATAT
This sequence comes from Triticum urartu, assembly GCF_056163025.1. Lineage (NCBI taxonomy): Eukaryota > Viridiplantae > Streptophyta > Magnoliopsida > Poales > Poaceae > Triticum > Triticum urartu. The sequence goes on along the minus strand of NC_141874.1, from coordinate 725,756,192 downwards.
CACTACCTCCATATCTCAAAACAATCATCAAGCATCAAACTTCTCTTAGCATTCAACACACTCATAAGAAAGTTTTTACTAATCTTGAATACCTAGCATATTAGGATTAAGCACATTACCATGCTGTTTAAGACTCTCAAAATAATATAAGTGAAGCATGAGAGAATAATAGTTTCTATAAAACAAATCCACCACCGTGCTCTAAAAGATATAAGTGAAGCACTAGAGCAAACGACAAACTACTCCAAAAGATATAAGTGAAGATTAATGAGTAGTCGAATAATTATGCAACTATATGAAGACTCTACCATTTAATAATTTCAGATCTTGGTACTTTATTCAAACAGCAAGCAAAGCTAAAGAAAATAAAATGACGCTCCAAGCAAAACACATATCATGTGGTGAATAAAAATATAGCTCCAAGTAAAGTTACCGATGAACGAAGACGAAAGAGGGGATGCCTTCCGAGGCATCCCCAAGCTTAGGCTCTTGTTTATCCTTGAATATTACCTTGGGGTGCCTTGGGCATCCCCAAGCTTAGGCTCTTGCCACTCCTTATTCCATAGTCCATCGAATCTTTACCCAAAACTTGGAAACTTCACAACACAAAACTTAACAGAAAATCTCGTGAGCTCCGTTAGCGAAAGAAAACAAAACACCACTTCATGGTACTATAATGAACTCATTCTTTATTTATATTGGTGTTAAACCTACTGTATTCTAACTTCTCTATGGTTTATAAACTATTTTACTAGCCATAGATTCATCAAAATAAGCGAGCAACACAATGAAAACAGAATCTGTCAAAAACAGAACAGTCTGTAGTAATATGTAACTAACGCAAATTTCTGGAACTCCCAAAATTATAAAATAAATTGGTGGACCTGAGGAATTTGTCTAGTAATCATCTGCAAAAAGAATCAACTAAATAGCACTCTCCAGTAAAAAGTTTTAGCTAATCTCGTGAGCGCTAAAGTTTCTGTTTTTTACAGCATGATCATAAAGACTTCACCCAAGTCTTCCAAAAGGTTCTACTTGGCACAAACACTAATTAAAACACAAAACCACATCTAAACAGAAGCTAGATGGATTATTTATTACTAAACATAACCAAAAAGTAAGAAACTAAAATAAAATTGGGTTGCCTCCCAACAAGCGCTAACGTTTAACGCCCCTAGCTAGGCATGATGATTTCAATGATGCTCACATAAAAGATAGGAATTGAAACATAAAGAGAGCATCATGAAGAATATGACTAGCACATTTAAGCCTAACCCACTTCCTATGCATAGGGATTTTGTGAGCAAACAACTTATGGGAACAATAATCAACTAGCATAGGAAAGCAAAACAAAAATAACTTCAAAACTTTAAGCACATAGAGAGGAAACTTGATATTATTGCAATTCCTCCAAGCATATATTCCTCCCTCATAATATTTTTCAGTAGCATCATGAATGAATTCAACAATATAGCCAGCACCTAAAGCATTCTTTTCATGATCTACTTGCATAGAAAATTTACTACTCTCCACATAAGCAAAATTCTTCTCATTCGGAATAGTGGGAGTATCATAAGAGACTTGAATACTATAAATTGTTTCCACATTAAAAGAGTAATGTTAAGAAAAAGGGGAATCATAATAATGACAAGTTTTATAAATATAATCATCACTACTCTTTATAGCATAAGTTTCATCACAATAATCATCATAAGTACCAACTTTGTTCTCATCATAATCGATTGAAACGTCTTCCGAAATAGTGGATACATCACTAAATAAAGTCATGACCTCTCCAAATACACTTTCATAAATATTATAAGATTCAACATCCTCCAAAATAGTGGGATCATTACTTCCTAAAGTTGACACTCTTACAAACCCACTTTCATCAATATAATCATCATAAGTAAGAGGCATGCTATCATCATAACAACTTTGCATATCAAAACTTGGGAGGCTAAAAATATCATCATTATTAAACATAGCATCCCCAAGCTTGGGACAAACATTAATTTCAGCAAATATATTTTATGTCATCCTCATCAAACATAGCTTCCCCAAGCTTGGGCCTTTTCATATCATAAGCATAATCACTGTCATCATTAATAGTATGGATAGCACCAATAGTATAGCAATTATCATATTCTTCCAAGCAAGTGCCAAAAATATTTTCAAGATCATAAGAAGTATCATTATCTTCCCAATCATAATCATCACAACAAGCAATAGGCATAATGAGATCATCATCAAGTGCATCATCTTCCAAAATTATTTTTGATTCATTTTCATGAGGCACAACAATAATAGGAGCAACATTATCTGGGAGAGATATCTTTTTACCTCTCTTCCTTTTTCTTTTCTTTTTCTTCACCACATCATGTGTGGGTTCAATCCTCTTTTTGGAGCTCCTTATTAATGAGATTGGTTGAATAGAAGGCTCCTCCTCGTTACCTGATTCAACATAAGAAATAATAGGAGGATATTGGGAAGTCTCTTCCCTTTCGTTAGCATTCTCTTCATCTTCTATTTGTTTTCTTCTATTTATGTAATTGGCAATATAAGGATTTTCAATGCAATTCACCGCGCAATACATATAAATCTCTTCTAGATCAATATCGAGGAATTTCTTAAGGTTATATTGTGGAATATGCTTAGTTTGACGTTTCATTTCTTCATAACCCAAAAGCAAACTAAGTTCATTATGATGTGCAAGGGAAATCAAGTCATCACAATTTTTGGACACGATTCGATCATGAAACAATTTGCAATTGATATTTAAATGACCATGTTCATTGCAAAGTTCACAAGTACGGTAAAGATATTTTAAATTTTCAACACTCACATTTAGCCTTTCTTGCAACCATTTAGTTTCCAAGTACTTATGCCTCTTGCATTATCTATCTTCCCTATTTGATGTGTAGTTGCAAACCCAATGTACTCCACAAAAATTGACATGTTTATAGGAGACATTTTCATCATAACTAGTGCAATCATCATTAGTACTATGGATATTCAAGCAGTTCATACTAACAACATTGCAATCATGCTCATCATTCAAAGATTTAGTGCCAAACATTTTAATGCATTCTTCTTCTAGCACTTGAGCACAATTTTCCTTTCCATCATACTCATGAAAGATATTAAAAAGATGAAGCGTATGAGACAAACTCAATTCCATTTTTTAGTTTTCTTTTATAAACTAAACTAGTGCTAAAACAAGAAACAGAAAGATTCGATTGCAAGATCTAAAGATATACCTTCAAGCACTCACCTCCCCAGCAACGGCGCCAGAAAAGAGCTTGATGTCTACTACGCAACCTTCTTCTCGTAGACGTTGTTGGGCCTCCAAGTGCAGAGGTTTGTAGGACAGTAGCAAATTTCCCTCAAGTGGATGACCTAAGGTTTATCAATCCGTGGGTGGCGTAGGATGAAGATGGTCTCTCTCAAGCAACCCTGCAACCAAATAACAAAGAGTCTCTTGTGTTCCCAACACACCCAATACAATGGTAAATTGTATAGGTGCACTAGTTCGGTGAAGAGATGGTGATACAAGTGCAATATGGATGGTAGATATAGGTTTTTGTAATATGAAAATGTAAAAGCAGCAAGGTAGCAAGCGGTAAAAGTGAGCGTAAACGGTATTGCAATGCTAGGAAACAAGGCCTAGGGTTCATACTTTCACTAGTGCAAGTTCTCTCAACAATAATAACATAGTCGGATTATATAACTACCCCTCAACATGCAACAAAGAGTCACTCCGAAGTCACTAATAGTGGAGAACAAACGAAGAGATTATGGTAGGGTACGAAACCACCTCAAAGTTATTCTTTCCAATCAATCCGTTGGGCTATTCCTATAAGTGTCACAAACAGCCCTAGAGTTCGTACTAGAATAACACCTTAAGACACAAATCAACCAAAACCCTAATGTCACCTAGATACTCCAATGTCACCTCAAGTATCCGTGGGTATGATTATACGATATGCATCACACAATCTCAAATTCATTTATTCAACCAACACATAGAACCTCAAAGAGTGCCCCAAAGTTTCTACCGGAGAATTAAGACGAAAATGTGTGCCAACCCCTATGCATAAGTTCATGGGCGGAACCCGCAAGTTGATCACCAAAACATACATCAAGTGAATCACGTGATATCCCATTGTCACCACAGATACGCACGGCAAGACATACATCAAGTGTTCTCAAATCATTAAAGACTCAATCTGATAAGATTACTTCAAAGGGAAAACTCAATCCATTACAAGAGAGAAGAGGGGGAGAAGAAACATAAGATCCAACTATAATAGCAAAGCCGCGATACATCAAGATCGTGCCAAATCAAGAACACGAGAGAGAGAGAGAGAGAGAGATCAAACACATAGCTACTGGTACATACCCTCAGCCCTGAGGGTGAACTACTCCCTCCTCGTCATGGAGAACGTCGGGATGATGAAGATGGCCACCGGTGAGGGTTCCCCCCCCTCCGGCAGGGTGCCTGAACAAGGTCCCGATTGGTTTTTGGTGGCTACAGAGGCTTGCGGTGGTGGAACTCCCGATCTATTCTGTTCCCCGAAGTTTTTAGGGTATATGGATATATATAGGCGGAAGAAGTACATCAGGGGAGCCACGAGGGGCCCACGAGGGTGGAGGGCGCGCCCTAGGGGGGTGGGCGTGCCCCCCCTACCTCGTGGCTCCCTCGTTTCTTTCCTGACATGCACTCCAAGTCTATCGGGTAGCTTTCCTTCCAAAAATAACTTCTCCAGAAGGTTTCATTCCGTTTCGACTCCGTTTGATATTCCTTTTCTTTGAAATACTGAAACAAGGGAAAAACGGGAACTGGCCACTACTAGGGAAAAGCCTATACACAGAATCTTACCAGCAGCACGCTTTAAAATCAGGCGCTGCTGCTAACTAGCAGCAGCGCGGGCCATAGAAACTCGCTGCTGAAACAAGTTTATCAGCAGTGCGTGCACTCCAAGAAGCGCTACTGCTAAAATTCCCACGACGCCGCCGCGAGGCCAGTTATAGCAGCATCGCTTTAAAATAAGCAGCGCTACTGCTACGTAACATAGCAGCAGCGCATTCAGGCAATAATCGCTACTGCTAAATTAACTACAAAAATTTAGTCCCACCTCGCTCTGTGAAGAGAGTTTTACCCACCTTAAATATGTTTCTTCTACAACTTTGTCAAGCACTTGGTCTTCATTGAACTCTATGTGTAGGATCTGTGGCCGCAATAGGAGTCTTCGCCAGTTCTTAAACGAACCGGCGAGGATTCCTATTGACAAATCAGATTGTACACAAAAAGACCATTGATGATCAATGTATTTTTTTATGTGTATGTCCATTTTTACATACTGACACATAGCAGTAGCGCGTTCAAGGCGAAAGGCGTTTCTAATAGGTTGCTTAGTAGTAGCGCGTTTACCTATAGCGCGCTACTGCTATGCCGTTGCATCTTCCCCCCACTAGCTAGCCTCATCCACAGATCACACTCACACACACTCTATCACGGTCTCCTCCTCACCCCCCGCGCCGCCGGTCTTCCCCCGTCGCCCCTCCCCCGATCTGTGCCGCTGTCGCCTCATCCTCCTGGTTGGACTCGGTACCGGCCTCCTCCTCCGTCCTCCCTCCACTTGCCGCTGGCCTCCCCCTCCTCGGTCCGCCTTCCTCCTCGATCCGTCCTCCCTCCACTCGCCGCCGGCCGGCCCCTCCTCGCTCCGCCTTCCTCCTCCGTCCTACTATCTTCTCCCTCCTCGAGTCGCCCCTCCTTGTCCCTCCTCCCTAATAAATTTTGATTTAGTAGGCTTTCATATGTAACATTTTGATTTAGTTGATATGATTCAGTTGATTTAGTAGGCTAGTTGGTTTAGTTGATTTAGAACATTTTGATTTAGTTTATTTAGTAGGCTAGTTGATTTAGAACATTTTGATGTAGTTGATTTAGTATGCTAGTGGATTTAGTATGCTAGTTGATTTAGTTGATTGAGTATGATCGATTTAGTTTTTTGTAATAAGTTATTTTTTGGCAAAATGTAGGTGCCAATGTAGTTAAATTTTCCACTTGTTTCATGTGAAGTGAATCGTTAATCCTTTGCTCATATTGCTTTACGAAAATGGCGCCACCACCAGCACCACTATGTCGACTGTGCAAGTCAAGGTGCGCCAACAGCCTTGCAACTGGCAAGCTATTCGGCATCTACTTCCATCCGAGTTTTCGTCATGCGGCGGTAAGAAATTAGATGAAATGTAACAACTATTTTATTTTTAGTGTTGGCATTACTGCATTGTGTCATTTTGCTTTTCTTACACAGATCGTCCCATGCAATGTGAGGTTGAAATTCAACAAGCTGACAGGAGACACTGTGACATTTGAGGCTCCTGGGGGGCCATACACTATGGAGGTCGAGAAAGGACGCAATATGTCGCAGATTGGAGGAGATGGATGGGCCCGTTTCCTCGCTCGCATGCGTCTTACTGGTGGTGAGTTGATTAGATTCTCCTTCAGAGCAGAAAGACCCAAGCTGGTTGTCATTTATATCAACCTGGTGGAAGATGATGAAGATGACGAAGATGATGAAGATAATGAGGACCCACTCAATGAAGATGATGATAACCCACTTCATGAAGCCATCATAGCTCAAAGAATGAGGCTGAGCGAGGAGGAGGTGTGGAACCTATGGGACATAATTCCACCACGTGATGATTTTGTCGGGGTGCCATTCGTGACCCGCCTGACAAGTACCATGGTCGATCGGCATGAAATGGTATGTTATACGCATATGCTTAGTGAATCCGATGATATGCTTAGTGTAGAGTCCAATGATATGCTTTGTGGAATCTAGTCGATGATATACTTTAGTGTAGAGTCTGATCACATGCTTATTAGTGTAGAATCGAAGGAACTATTAATAGTGTAGATAATCCATATATATACTTATTAGTAGAATTCATGATTAATTAGTACAAATGCATAGTACCGTGTCTTTTGATAGTGTAGAAATCTAGACTTAATAGAAATATATTTGCAAGAGTATATGTGAGGCTATTTATTAATTGATATGTTTTTCTTATTCAGAGATTGCCAAAGAACCTATCTGTGAGTTGTGGTATCGAGCCTGATGAAGAAGGCTCAGTTGGACTACGCCTTACCGCAAGGGGCTCCGTCACCACATGTACTTACCGCATGGGCACAGATGGTCGCACACAGTTGAACTCGGTTGGGTGGAAGAGATTCCTCGTTGGCAAGAATCTTCGTGCTAGACAGGCCATCCTAATTACTATCAGGAACACCCACCGCCCAGGCTTGAGGATGATGATCGTCGTCGATATCATCTAGAACTACATATGTGTGTGTGGCTATATCATCTAGAACTACATATGATGATCATCGTCGATATCATGTAGAACTACATATGATGATCGTCATCGATATCATCTAGAACTAAATATGATGATTGTCGTCGATGTCACCTTGTACTGCTTGAGGATGCATGTTGAGTATATATGAAATTGTTATCTAGTACTCCCTCGGTTCCAAATTACTCGTCGTGGTTTGAGTTCAAATTTGAACTAAAACCACGACGAGTAATTTCGAACCGAGGGAGTACTACCTAGTACCTATAATGCTTTATGAAATTGATATCTAGTAGTACCTAGTATCTGGAAATTGCAGTTTAGGAAATGGTGAAAGATATAACAGTAGCGCTGGACGAGGAAATCGCTACTGCTAAATAATCGCAACGCGTTCCTGAAAAGTGCTACTGCTATAGTCAATAGTGGTAGCGCGGGTACAGGCAGCGCTACTACTAAGAGTTAGCTGTAGCGCCTTATTGGTAGCGTGGGCACCCACGCTGCTGATAGGCCTAAAACCCGCGCTGCTGCTAGCCTTTCCCTAGTAGTGGGCACTGGGCTCTGGGTCAACAGGTTAGTCCCAAAAATAATATAGAAGTGCATAGTAAAGCCCAATATTGTCCAAAACAGTACATAATATAGCATGGAGCAATCAAAAATTATAGATACGTTGGAGACGTATCACATGCCCACCACCACCCTCGTCGCATTATGGCTATTACCCATTCTAGATGGGTCTAGATGCCCGACCATCGCTAGCCGCTACATGCATGGCATCGAACTCATCTCTCGATGCGTTTTTAATTGCTAGAGTGCTACGCGGGCCGTTGGCATTACTACCACAATGCATGCGCGTGTACACACGGGTTGGCTCGGGTGACTCGATGCCACATTGCCCATTTCCCATGCCATTATGAGGGAGAGGAAAACAAAACGTTAAAACGGTGCACCTCGGCTATTTAAGCACACCCAAGCCTACATCTTCCTCTACATCTTCCTCTCACTCTCCTTCATCTCCCATCTGTTGGGGAACGTAGCAGAAAACAAAAATTTTCCTACTCGTTTCACCAAGATCATCTAGGAGTTCATCTAGCAACGAGTCATTAGATGCATCTACATACCTTTGTAGATTGCGCACGGAAGCGTTCAAAAGAACGGTGATGATTTAGTCGTACTCGACGTGATCCAAATCACCGATGACCAGCGCCGAACGGACGGCACCTCCGCGTTCAACACACGTACGGGACGGGAGACGTCTCCTCCTTCTTGATCCAGCAAGGGGGGAGGAGAGGTTGATGAAGATCCAGCAGCACGACGGCGTGGTGGTGGATGCAAGGCGTCACAGAAGCAGGGCTTCGCCAAGACTACGAGGGAGAGACGTAACGGGGAGAGAGGGAGGCGCCAGGGGCTGGTTCTGAAGTCCCTCCTCTCCCCCACTATATATAGGGGTGCCATGGGGGGGCCGCCGTCCCTAGTAGATGGCATCTACTAGGGGGCGCGGCGGCCAAGGGGTGGGGGGCTTGCCCCCCAAGCAAGGGGGCGCCTCCTTAGGGTTTCCCCCCCAACCCTAGGCGCATGGGCCCTTGGGAGGGGTGGCGCCCCAGCCCACTATGGGCTGGGTTCCATCTTATTTCATCCCATGGGGCCCTCCGGGATAGGTGGCCCCACCCGGTGGACCCCCGGGACCCTTCCGGTGGTCCCGGTACAATACCGGTGACCCCGAAACTTGTCCCGATGGCCAAAACAGCACTTCCTATATATAATTCTTTACGTCCAGACCATTCCGGAACTCCTCGTGACGTCCGGGATCTCATCCGGGACCCCGAACAATATTCGGGTTACTGCATATACATATCTTCACAACCCTAGCGTCACCGAACCTTAAGTGTGTAGACCCTACGGGTTCGGGAGACAAGCAGACATGACCGAGACGACTCTCCGGTCAATAACCAACAGCGGGATCTGGATACCCATGTTGGCTCCCACATGCTCCACGATGATCTCATCGGATGAACCACGATGTCGAGGATTCAATCAACCCCGTATGCAATTCCCTTTGTCAATCGATATGTTACTTGCCCGAGATTCGATCGTTGGTATCCCAATACCTCGTTCAATCTCGTTACCGGCAAGTCACTTTACTCGTACCGTAATGCATGATCCCGTGACCAGACACTTGGTCACTTTGAGCTCATTATAATGATGCATTACTGAGTGGGCCCAGCGATACCTCTCCGTCATACGGAGTGACAAATCCCAGTCTTGATCCATGTCAACCCAACAGACACCTTCGGAGATACCCGTAGTCTACCTTTATAGTCACCCAGTTACGTCGTGACGTTTGGTATACCCAAAGCACTCCTACGGTATCCGGGAGTTACACGATCTCATGGTCTAAGGAAAAGATACTTTGACATTGGAAAACTCTAGCAGACGAACTATACGATCTTGTGCTATGTTTAGGATTGGGTCTTGTCCATCACATCATTCTCCTAATGATGTGATCTCGTTATCAATGACATCCAATGTCCATAGTCAGGAAACCATGACTATCTGTTGATCAACGAGCTAGTCAACTAGAGGCTTACTAGGGACATGTTGGTGTCTGTTATTCACACATGTATTACGATTTCCGGATAATACAATTATAGCATGAATAAAGACAATTATCATGAACAAGGAAATATAATAATAATGCTTTTTATTATTGCCTCTAGGGCATATTTCCAACAGTCTCCCACTTGCACTAGAGTCAATAATCTAGTTACATTGTGATGAATCGAACACCCATGGAATTCTGGTGTTGATCATGTTTTTCTCTAGGGAGAGGTTTAGTCAACGGATCCGCTACATTCAGGTCCGTATGTACTTTACAAATCTCTATGTCTCCATCTTGAACATTTTCACGAATGGAGTTGAAGCGACGCTTGATGTGCCTTGTCTTCTTGTGAAACCTGGGCTCCTTGGCAAGAGCGATAGCTCCAGTGTTGTCACAGAAGAGCTTGATCGGCCCCGACGCATTGGGTATGACTCCTAGGTCGGTGATGAACTCCTTCACCCATATTGCTTCATGTGCTGCCTCCGAGGCTGCCATGTACTCCGCTTCACATGTAGATCCCGCCACGACGCTTTGCTTGCAACTGCACCAGCTTACTGCCCCACCATTCAAAATATACACGTATCCGGTCTGTGACTTAGAGTCATCCAGATCTGTGTCGAAGCTAGCGTCGACGTAACCCTTTATGACGAGCTCTTCGTCACCTCCATAAACGAGAAACATTTCCTTAGTCCTTTTCAGGTACTTCAGGATATTCTTGACCGCTGTCCAGTGTTCCCTGTCGGGATTACTTTGGTACCTTCCTACCAAACTTACGGCAAGGTTTACATCAGGTCTGGTACACAGCATGGCATACATAATAGAACCTATGGCTGATGCATAGGGGATGACGCTCATCTCTTCTATATCTTCTGCCGTGGTCGGACATTGAGCTGAGCTCAATTTCATACCTTGTAACACAGGCAAGAACCCCTTCTTAGATTGATCCATATTGAACTTCTTCAATGTCTTATCAAGGTATGTGCTTTGTGAAAGACCTATGAGGCGTCTCGATCTATCTCTATAGATTTTGATGCCTAATATATAAGCAGCTTCTCCAAGGTCCTTCATTGAAAAACTTTTATTCAAGTAGGCCTTGATGATGGCCAAGAGTTCTATATCATTTCCCATCAAAAGTATGTCATCTACATATAATATGAGAAATGCTACAGAGCTCCCACCCACTTTCTTGTAAACGCAGGCTTCTCCATAAGTCTGCGTGAACCCAAACGCTTTGATCATCTCATCAAAGCGAATGTTCCAGCTCCGAGATGCTTGCACCAGCCCATAAATCGAGCGTTGGAGCTTGCACACCTTGTCAGCATTCTTAGGATCGACAAAACCTTCCGGGTGCATCATATACAATTCTTCCTTAAGGAAACCATTAAGGAATGCCGTTTTTACGTCCATTTGCCATATCTCATAATCGTAGAATGCGGCAATTGCTAACATCATTCGGACGGACTTCAGCTTCGCTACCGGTGAGAAAGTCTCATCGTAGTCAACCCCTTGAACCTGTCGATAACCCTTAGCGACAAGCCGAGCTTTATAGATGGTCACATTACCATCCGCGTCTGTCTTCTTCTTAAAGATCCATTTATTTTCTATGGCTCGCCGTTCAACGGGCAAGTCAGTCAAAGTCCATACTTCGTTTTCATACATGGATCCTATCTCGGATTTCATGGCTTCTAGCCATTTGTCGGAATCCGGGCCCGCCATCGCTTCTTCATAGTTCGAAGGTTCACCATTGTCTAACAACATTATTTCCAAGACAGGGTTGCCGTACCACTCTGGTGCGGAACGTGTCCTTGTGGACCTTCGAATTTCAGTAGGAGCTTGATCAGAAGTATCTTGATCATTATCATTAACTTCCTCTCTAGTCGGCGCAGGCACCTCAGGAACATTTTCTTGAGTTGCGCCATTTACCGGTTCAAGAGGTAATACTTCATCAAGCTCTACTTTCCTCCCACTTACTTCTTTCGAGAGAAACTCTCTCTCTAGAAAGGACCCATTCTTAGCAACAAAGATCTTGCCTTCGGATCTGAGGTAGAAGGTGTACCCAATAGTTTCTTTTGGGTATCCTATGAAGACGCATTTTTCCGACTTGGGTTCGAGCTTCTCAGGTTGAAGTTTCTTGACATAAGCATCACATCCCCAAACTTTTAGAAACGACAGCTTAGGTTTCTTCCCAAACCATAATTCATACGGTGTCGTCTCAACGGATTTCGACGGAGCCCTATTTAAAGTGAATGCGGCAGTCTCTAAAGCATAGCCCCAAAAAGATAGCGGTAAATCGGTAAGAGACATCATAGATCGCACCATGTCCAATAGGGTGCGATTACGACGTTCGGACACACCGTTACGCTGAGGTGTTCCAGGCGGTGTGAGTTGTGAAACTATTCCACATTTTCTTAAGTGTGTGCCAAACTCGTGACTCAAGTATTCTCCTCCACGATCTGATCGTAGAAACTTGATTTTCCTGTCACGTTGATTTTCAACCTCACTCTGAAATTCCTTGAACTTTTCAAAGGTTTCGGACTTGTGTTTCATTAAGTAGATATACCCATACCTAATTAAATCATCAGTGAGGGTGAGAACATAACGATAGCCACCGCGAGCCTCAACACTCATTGGACCGCATACATCAGTATGTATGATTTCCAATAAGTTGGTTGCTCGCTCCATTGTTCCTGAGAACGGAGTCTTGGTCATTTTACCTATAAGGCATGGTTCGCACGTGTCAAATGATTCATAATCAAGAGACTCTAAAAGTCCATCTGCATGGAGCTTCTTCATGCGTTTGACACCTATGTGACCAAGGCGGCAGTGCCACAAGTATGTGGGACTATCATTACCAACCTTACTTCTTTTGGTACTCACATTATGAACATGTGTAGCATCACGTTCGAGATTCATAAAGAATAAACCATTCACCATAGGAGCATGACCATAAAACATATCTCTCATAAAAATGGAACAACCATTATTCTCAGATTTAAATGAGTAGCCATCTCGAATTAAACGAGATCCCGATACAATGTTCATGCTCAAAGCTGGCACTAAATAACAATTATTAAGGTTTAAAACTAATCCCGAAGGGAGATGCAGAGGCAGCGTGCCGACGGCGATCACATTGACCTTGGAACCATTCCCGACGCGCATCGTCACCTCGTCCTTTGCCAGTTTCCGCTTATTCCGCAGCCCCTGCTTTGAATTACAAATGTGAGCAACTGCACCGGTATCAAATACCCAGGAGCTACTACGGGCACTAGTAAGGTACACATCAATTACATGTATATCACATATACGTTTTGTCTTGCCGGCCTTCTTATCTGCTAAGTACTTAGGGCAGTTCCGCTTCCAGTGACCGCTTCCCTTGCAATAAAAACACTCAGTCTCGGGCTTGGGTCCATTCTTTGGCTTCTTCCCGGCAGCTTGCTTGCCGGGCGCGGCAACTTCCTTGCCGTCCTTCTTGAAGTTCTTTTTACCCTTGCCTTTCTTGAACTTAGTGGTTTTATTGGCCATCAACACTTGATGTTCCTTCTTGACTTCTACCTCCGCTGATTTCAGCATTGAGAACAACTCAGGAATGGTCTTTTGCATCCCCTGCATGTTGAAGTTCATCACGAAGCTCTTGTATCTTGGTGGAAGCGACTGGAGGATTCTGTCAATGACCGCATCATCCGGGAGATTAACTCCCAGCTGAGACAAGCGGTTATGCAACCAAGACATAGTGAGTATGTGCTCACTGACAGAACTATTTTCCTCCATCTTACAGCTGAAGAACTTATCGGAGACTTCATATCTCTCGATCCAGGCATGAGCTTGAAAAACCATTTTCAGCTCTTCGAACATCTCGTATGCTCCATGTCTCTCAAAACGTTTTTGGAGCCCCGGCTCTAAGCTGTAAAGCATGCCGCACTGAACGAGGGAGTAGTCGTCAACACGTGTCTGCCAAGCGTTCATAACGTCTTGGTTCTGTGGGACGGGAGGATCACCTAGCGGTGCTTGTAGGACATAATCTTTCTTGGCAGCTATGAGGATGATCCTCAGGTTCCGGACCCAGTCCGTATAGTTGCTGCCATCGTCTTTCAGCTTGGTTTTCTCTAGGAACGCGTTGAAGTTGAGGACTACGTTGGCCATTTGATCTACAAGACATATTGCAAAGATTTTAGACTAAGTTCATTATAATTAAGTTCATATAATCAAACTATTAATGAACTCCCACTTAGATTAGACATCCCTCTAGTCATCTAAGTATTACATGATCCGAGTTAACTAGACCGTGTCCGATCATCACGTGAGACGGACTAGTCAACGTCGGTGAACATCTTCATGTTGATCGTATCTTCTATACGACTCATGCTCGACCTTTCGGTCTTCTGTGTTCCGAGGCCATGTCTGTACATGCTAGGCTCGTCAAGTCAACCTAAGTGTTTGCATGTGTAAATCTGTCTTACACCCATTGTATGTGAAAGTCTGAATAAAACACCCGATCATCACGTGGTGTTTTGAAACAGCGAACTGTCGCAACGGTGCACAGTTAGGGGGAACACTTCTTGAAATTATTATGAGGGATCATCTTATTTACTACCGTCGTTCTAAGTAAACAAGATGCAAAACATGATAAACATCACATGCAATCAATTAATAAACGTGACATGATATGGCCAATATCACATAGCTCCTTTGATCTCAATCTTGGGGCTCCATGATCATCTTGTCACCATCTTGACACCATGATCTCCATCATCATGATCTCCATCATCGTGTCTCCATGAAGTTGCTCGCCAACTATTACTTCTACTACTATGGCTAACGCGTTTAGCAATAAAGTAAAGTAATTTACATGGCGTTTCTCAATGACACACAGGTCATATAAAAGAATAAAGACAACTCCTATGGCTCCTGCCAGTTGTCATACTCATCGACATGCAAGTCGTGATTCCTATTACAATAGCATGAACATCTCATACATCACATATAGATCATTCATCATTCATCACAAACCACTTGCTGCAAAAACAAGTTAGACGTCCTCTAATTGTTGTTGCAAGTTTTACGTGGCTGAATTAGGGTTCTAGCAAGAACGTCTTCTTACCTACGTTAAAGCCACAACGTGATTTGTCAACTTCTATTTACCCTTCATAAGGACCCTGTTCATCGAATCCGCTCCAACTAAAGTGGGAGAGACAGACACCCGCCAGCCACCTTATGCAACTAGTGCATGTTAGTTGGTGGAACCGGTCTCACGTAAGCGTACGTGTAAGGTTGGTCCGGGCCGCTTCATCCCACAATACCGCTGAAGCAAGAAAAGACTAGTAACGGCAAGAAAGTTGACAAATCCACGCCCACAACTAATTGTGTTCTACTCGCGCAAGAAGAACTACGCATAGACCTAGCTCATGATGCCACTGTTGGGGAACGTAGCAGAAAACAAAAATTTTCCTACTCGTTTCACCAAGATCATCTAGGAGTTCATCTCGCAACGAGTCATTAGATGCATCTACATACCTTTGTAGATTGCGCACGGAAGCGTTCAAAAGAACGGTGATGATGTAGTCGTACTCGACGTGATTCAAAAGAACGGACGGCACCTCCGCGTTCAACACACGTACGGGACGGGAGACGTCTCCTCCTTCTTGATCCAGCAAGGGGGGAGGAGAGGTTGATGAAGATCCAGCAGCACGACGGCGTGGTGGTGGATGCAGGGCGTCACAGAAGCAAGGCTTCGCCAAGACTACGAGGGAGAGACGTAACGGGGAGAGAGGGAGGCGCCAGGGGCTGGTTCCGAAGTCCCTCCTCTCCCCCACTATATATAGGGGTGCCATGGGGGGGCCGCCGGCCCTAGTAGATGGCATCTACTAGGGGGGGCGACGGCCAAGGGGTGGGGGGCTTGCCCCCCAAGCAAGGGGGCGCCCCCCTTAGGGTTTGCCCCCCCAACCCTAGGCGCATGGGCCCTTGGGGGGGTGGCGCCCCAGCCCACTATGGGCTGGGTTCCCTCCCACTTCAGCCCATGGGGCCCCCGGGATAGGTGGCCCCACCCAGTGGACCCCCGGGACCCTTCCGGTGGTCCCGGTACAATACCGGTGACCCCGAAACTTGTCCCGATGGCCAAAACAGCACTTCCTATATATAATTCTTTACGTCCGGACCATTCCGGAACTCTTCGTGACGTCCGGGATCTCATCCGGGACCCCAAACAATATTCGGGTTACTGCATATACATATCTTCACAACCCTAGAGTCACCGAACCTTAAGTGTGTAGACCCTACGGGTTCGGGAGACAAGGAGACATGACCGAGACGACTCTCCGGTCAATAACCAACAGCGGGATCTGGATACCCATGTTGGCTCCCACATGCTCCATGATGATCTCATTGGATGAACCACGATGTCGAGGATTCAATCAACCCCGTATGCAATTCCCTTTGTCAATCGATATGTTACTTGCCCGAGATTCGATCGTCGGTATCCCAATACCTCGTTCAATCTCGTTACCGGCAAGTCACTTTACTCGTACCGTAATGCATGATCCCGTGACCAGACACTTGGTCACTTTGAGCTCATTATGATGATGCATTACCGAGTGGGCCCAGCGATACCTCTCCGTCATACGGAGTGACAAATCCCAGTCTTGATCCATGTCAACCCAACAGACACCTTCGGAGATACCCGTAGTCTTCCTTTATAGTCACCCAGTTACGTTGTGACGTTTGGTATACCCAAAGCACTCCTACAGTATCCGGGAGTTACACGATCTCATGGTCTAAGGAAAAGATACTTTGACATTGGAAAACTCTAGCAGACGAACTATACGATCTTGTGCTATGTTTAGGATTGGGTCTTGTCCATCACATCATTCTCCTAATGATGTGATCTTGTTATCAATGACATCCAATGTCCATAGTCAGGAAACCATGACTATCTGTTGATCAACGAGCTAGTCAACTAGAGGCTTACTAGGGACATGTTGGTGTCTGTTATTCACACATGTATTACGATTTCCGGATAATACAATTATAGCATGAATAAAGACAATTATCATGAACAAGGAAATATAATAATAATGCTTTTATTATTGCCTCTAGGGCATATTTCCAACACCATCACCACAAGCCATCCCAATATCCACTCGAAGCAAGCAAGATGCAGTTCACCTGGGCTACCTACCGTGTGCCACCCACCTTCCCCGAGAGGCTCTACCTTGCCGGAGTCCAGGTGGAGAACACCCTACGGGTGTGGGCAATTGAGGGAGTCCTGGATTACGGGGTCCTCGGGAGTCCGGGCTATACGACATGGGCCGGACTGATGGGCCGTCAAGATACAAGACGGAAGACTTTTCCCCGTGTCCGGATGGGACTCTCCTTGGCGTGGAAGGCAAGCCTGGCGTGCGGATATGAAGATTCCTTTCTCTGTAAACCGACTCTATGCAGTCCTAGCCCCCTCCAATGTATATAAACCGGAGGGTTTAGTCCGTACAGGCAATCATAATCATACAGGTTAGACATCTAGGGTTTAGCCATTATGATCTCGAGGTAGATCAACTCCTGTAACACCTATACTCATCAAAGTAAATCGAGCAGGAAGTACGGTATTACCTCCATCAAGAGGGCCTGAACCTGGGTAAACATTGTGTCCCCTGCCTCCTGTTACCTTTGATCCTTAGACGCATAGTTGGGGACCCCCTACCCGAGATCTGCCAGTTTTGACACCGACATTGGTGCTTTCATTGAGAGTTCCACTGTGCCGTCGTCAAAAGGCTCGATGGCTCCATCGATCATCTACAATAGTGCTGCCGGGAACGAGGTTTTTCTCCCCGGCCAGATCTTTGTATTCGGAGGCTTCACACTGAGTGCCAGCTCCGTTGGCCACTTGGAGTAGATCGACAGCTACGCCCCTGGTCATCAGATCAGTTTCGGAAATCTGAATTATGTCGCTGATATCCGAGGAGACTTGATCTTCCAAGGGTTCGCGGATCCAACCACCGCTCTGGCCTTAGATCTAGAGCACGTCATCAGGTCCGAAGACGGGAGACTAGAGCCCGCCGGACACTCTGCGGCTGCAGCGCTCAACACGGGAGAACCGGAGGGAATAGTGTCACCAACACTCATCATATAGCTGGACTCTTTTTCGAGCACCAACCCTGGACCCTCGCAGCCCGCGTCATGCGGGCTCGACCAGGGAACTTTGGTCCCCGCCCAAAACACGCTCGAGGCTCTGGACTTAATGCGGTCCCTCGTCATCATAGAGGAATCGCTTCTGAATTACGCCCAACCCGGACTAGGGGCTGGAAATAGGGAACTTTACTTCCCACCCACCACCCACTTTATAGCCACTGTCGAGGATCTAACCAACATGCTCGACTACGCTCCGAAGACATCAACGGTATGGACGACGATGTCGGAGAGGAGCAGGGCCAAAACCCGCCGATCACCGTGTTGGGGAACACAGTAATTTCAAAAAAAGCCTACGCACACGCAAGATCCATCTAGGTGATGCATAGCAACGAGAGGGGAAACTGTTGTCTACGTACCCTCATAGACCAAAAGCGGAAGCGTTATGACAACGCGGTTGATGTAGTCGTACGTCTTCACGATTCGACCGATCCAAGTACCGAAAGTATGACACCTCCGCGATCTGCACACGTTCAGCTCGGTGACGTCCCACGAACTCTTGATCCAGCTGAGTGTCGAGGGAGAGTTTTGTCATCACAATGGCGTGATGACGGTGATGATGAAGCTATCGACACAGGGCTTCGCCTAAGCACCGCAACGATATGACCGAGGTGGATTATGGTGGAGGGGGGTGCTACCTCTTGAGCTTGCGTTGGTTTTCCCCGAAGAGGAGAGGATGATGCAGCAGAGTAGCGTAAGTATTTCCCTCAGTTTTTGAGAACCAAGGTATCAATCCAGTAGGAGGCCATGCTCAAGTCCCTCGTACCTACACAAAACGATAGCTCCTCGCAACCAACGCGATTAGGGGTTGTCAATCCCTTCACGGTCACTTACGAGAGTGAGATCTGATAGAGATGATAGATAATATTTTTGGTATTTTTGATATAGAGATGCAAAGTGAAAAGTAAAAAAGCAAAGTAAAAAGCAAAGAAAGATTAAAGTGATGGAGATTGATATGATGAGAATAGACCCGGGGGCCATAGGTTTCACTAGTGGCTTCTCTCAAGAGCATAAGTATTCTACGGTGGGTGAACAAATTACTGTTGAGCAATTGAAAGAATTGAGCATAGTTATGAGAATATCCAGGTACGATCATGTATATAGGCATCACGTCCGAGACAAGTAGACCGAAACGATTCTGCATCTACCACTATTACTCCACTCATCGACCGCTATCCAGCATGCATCTAGAGTATTAAGTTAAAAACAGAGTAACGCCTTAAGCAAGATGACATGATGTAGAGAGATAAATTCATGCAATATGAAATAAACCCCATCTTGTTATCCTCGATGGCAATGATGCAATACGTGCCTTGCTGCCCCTTCTGTCACTGGGAAAGGACACCGCAAGATCGAACCCAAAGCTAAGCACTTCTCCCATGGCAAGAACTACCAATCTAGTTGGCCAAACCAAACGGATAATTCGAAGAGACTTGAAAAGATAACCAATCACACATAAAAGAATTCAGAGAAGATTCAAATATTATTCATAGATAGACTTTATCATAAACCCACAATTCATCGGTCTCAACAAACACACCGCAAAAAGAAGATTACATCGAATAGATCTCCACAAGAGAGGGGGAGAACTTTGTATTGAGATCCAAAAAGAGAGAAGAAGCCATCTAGCTAATAACTATGGACCCGAAGGTCTGAGGTAAACTACTCACACTTCATCGGAGAGGCTATGATGATGTAGAAGCCCTCCGTTATGACGGCCCTCTCCGGCGGAGCTCCGGAACAGGCCCCAAGATGGGATCTCATGGATACAAAAAGTTGCGATGGTGGAATTAGGTTTTTGGCTCCGTCTCTATTCGTTTGGGGGTACGTAGGTATATTTAGGAGGAAGAAGTACGTCGGTGGAGCTCCGAGGGGCCCACGAGGCAGGGGGGCGCGCCCTAGGGGGGCGCCCCCCACCCTCGTGACCGCCTCTCTGATGCCTTGGTGTAGGATCCAAGTCTCCTGGATCACGTTCGGTGAGAAAATCATGTTTCCGAAGGTTTCATTCCATTTGGACTCCGTTTGATATTCCGTTTCTTCGAAACACTGAAATAGGCAAAAAAACAGCAATTCTAGGTTGGGCCTCCGGTCAATAGGTTAGTCCCAAAAATAATATTAAAGTGGAAAATAAAGCCCAATATAGTCCAAAACAGTAGATAATATAGCATGGAGCAATCAAAAATTATAGATACGTTGGAGACGTATCAGGCATCCCCAAGCTTAATTCCTGCTCGTCCTCGAGTAGGTAAATGATAAAAAGAGAATTTTTGATGCGGAGTGCTACTTGGCATAATTTCAATGCAAATCTTCTTAATTGTGGTATGAATATTCAGATTCGAAAGATTCAAGACAAAAGTTCATATTGACATAAAAAATAATAATACTTCAAGCATACTAACAAAGCAATTATGTCTTCTCAAAATAACATGGCCAAAGAAAGTTATCCCTACAAAATCATATAGTCTGGCTATGCTCTATCTTCACCACACAAAGTATTTAAATCATGCATAACCCCGATGACAAGCCAAGCAATTGTTTCATACTCTAACTTTTTCAAAACTTTTTCAATCTTCACGCAATACATGAGCATGAGCCATGGAGATAGCACTATGTGTTGAATAGAATGGTGGCTGTGGACAAGACAAAAAGAGGGGAAGATAGTCTCACATCAACTAGGCGTATCAACGGGCTATGGATATGCCCATCAATAGATATCAATGTGAGTGAGTAGGGATTGCCATGCAACGGATGCACTAGAGCTATAAGTATATGAAAGCTCAACAAAATAAACTAAGTGGGTGTGCATCCAACTCGCTTGCTCACGAAGATCTAGGGCAATTTTTAGGAAGCCCATCATTGGAATATACAAGCCAAGTTATATAATGAAAAATTCCCACTAGTATATGAAAGTGACAAAACGAGAGACTCTCTATCATGAAGATCATGGTGCTACTTTGAAGCACAAGTGTGGTAAAAGGATAGTAATATTGTCCCTTCTCTCTTTTTCTCTCATTTTTTATTTGGGCCTTTTCTTTTTTTTATGGCCTCTTTTTTCTTTTTTTTCTTTTTCGTCCGGAGTCTCATCCTGACTTATGGGGGAATCATAGTCTCCATCATTCTTTCCTCACTTGGGACAATGCTCTAACAATGATGATCATCACACTTTTATTTTTCTTACAACTCAACAATTACAACTCGATACTTAGAACAAAATATGACTCTATATGAATGCCTTCGGCGGTGTACTGGGATATGCAATGAATCAAGAGTGACATGTATGAAAGAATTATGAACGGTGGCTTTGCCACAAATACAATGTCAACTACATGATCATGCTAGCAATATGACAATGATGGAGCGTGTCATAATAAACGGAACAATGGAAAATTGCATGGCAATATATCTTGGAATGGCTATGGAAATGCCATGATAGGTAGGTATGTTCGCTATTTTGAGGAAGCTATATGGTGGGTGTATGATATCGGCAAAAGGTGCATGGTATTAGAGAGGCTAGCAATGGTGGAAGGATGGGAAAAAGTGCATATAATCCATGGACTCAACATTAGTCATAAAGAACTCATATACTTATTGCAAAAATCTAGAAGTTATCAAAGCAAAGTATTACGCGCATGCTCCTAGGGGGATAGATTGGTAGGAAAATACCATCGCTCGTCCCCGACCGCCACTCATAAGGAAGACAATCAATAAATAAATTATGCTCCGACTTCATCACATAACGGTTCACCATACGTGCATGCTACGGGAATCACAAACTTTAACACAAGAATTTCTCAAATTCACAACTACTAAACTAGCATGACTCTAATATTATCACCTCCATATCGCAAAACAATTATCATGCTTCAATATTTTCTTAGTATTCAACACACTCAAAAGAAAGTTTCACAAATCTTGAATACCAAGCATATTATTTTTAAGCAATTTACCATGCTTTTAAGACTCTCAAAATAATTTAAGTGAAGCACGAGAGATCAATAGTTTCTTTAAAACAAATCCACCACCGTTCTCTAAAAGATCTAAGTGAAGCACATAGAGCAAAATTATAACGCTCAGAGGATATAAGTGAAGCACATAGAGCAAAACTACATAGCTCAAAAGATATAAGTGAAGCACATAGAGTATTCTATCAAATTTTAATTCATAATTGGCTCTCTCAAAAGGTGTGTACAGCAAGGATGATTGTGGCACACTAACAAACAAAGACACAAATAATACAAGACGCTCCAAGCAAAACACATATCATGTTGGTGAATAAAAATATAGCTCCAAGTAAATTACCGATGGAAGTAGACGAAAGAGGGGATGCCTTCCGGGGCATCCCCAAGCTTTAACTTTTTGGTGTCCTTGGATTATCTTGGGGGTGGAATGGGCATCCCCAAGCTTAGTCTATTGCGACTCCTTGTTCCATAATCCATCAAAAGAATTCACCCAAAACTTGAAAACTTCACAACACAAAACTCAATAGAAATCTCGTGAGCTCCGTTAGAGAAAGAAAACAAAAGACCACTTCAAGGTACTGTAATGAATTCATTCTTTATTTATATTGGTGTTAAAACTACTGTATTCCAACTTCTCTATGGATTATAAACTATTTTACTATCCATAGATTCATCAAAATAAGCAAACAACACACGAAAAACAGAATCTGTCAAAAACAGAACAGTCTGTAGTAATCTGTAACTAACGCAAACTTCTGGAACTCCAAAAAATCTACCAAAATTGTAAGACCTAGACAATTTGTTTATTGATCAGAAGCAATTGGAATCAGTATTTTATCACGTTCTTATGATTTTTAATAATTCGGGCACTGAACGCAAAGTTTCTGGAAATTACAGCAAGATCAAATAACTATCATCCAAGAAGATCCAATAGGTCTAACTTGGCACAAACACTAATTAAAACACAAAACCACATCCAAACAGAAGGTAGATGGGTTATTTATTCCCTAACACAAAAAACTAAAAATAAAATTGGGTTGCCTCCCAACAAGCGCTATCGTTTAACGCCCCTAGCTAGGCATAAAAGCGAGGATAGATCTAGGTTGTGCCGTAGTAGTAAGATAGATCGGTGAAACTCATTTCATATTCTCTATGTTCGGCAGCAAGTTTTCTTTGAGGCAAGCAAAAGTAATCAAAAGGGCTAAATTTAATAGGACAGATGTCCCCAAGATCAATTTTAGGAGGTATAGGTTCCTCTTTCAGCCCTTCGTATTGCACAACCAATTCATCATTATAAGCATTCTTTTGACAGAACCTTGTGAGCCTAAACTCAAGAGAGCATCCTAGCTCATTATTTCGAATAGCCAAATCGTCATTAAGTTCAGAGATTCTATCAATTAAAATATTGATTGGCACCTTTTTTCTAAGGTTTTCATTGAAAGCAACATAGTCAAGAGATTGAAAACGCATAATTTCTTCTTGATCAAAGAGGATAGATTCTATGGGAGGACGATCAGCATCCACCCTATAGTGCACAAAGATTTCTTTGGCTTCTTTTATTATAAATCTGAATTCATGAGCGAAAAAGATAGTAGCGGCACGCTTAACAGAAGAATGCTCAATATTAGAAAATTCTAGGAAAATTCTTTGTATAGATGGGTGCATATGCATAAATTGCCTTTCAAGTTCAACGATAAGCATGGCAATAGCGTCCGCGAGACTACTAGTTCTATGGAGAATAGAACCGCCCATAGAGGGCAAAGCACCGGCACAAGTAAAGAAATCTTGAATAACTCCTTTTCCAATAATATTACCACTACCGATTCGATCTTTTTGTATGGTAGGTAGGGGTTTCTTCAGCAGGAGCATCTGAATTTTCCATGTTATTGTTATCGCCCATATCGGTGATAACTTCCCCAACTTCAGACATAGCGACAAACAAGCAATCCAACACACGAGCAAACAAAAGGCAAGCAAGAAAAAGGCAAACGGAAAGAGAGAAGGAGAAGGAGAAGGAGAGGGCGAATAAAACGGCAAGGGTGAAGTGGGGGAAAGGAAAACGAGAGGCAAATGACAACTAATGTAATGCGGGAGATAGGGATTGTGATGGGTACTTGGTATGTTGACTTTTTGCGTAGACTCCACGGCAACGGCGCCAGAAATTCTTCTTGCTACCTCTTGAGCTTGCGTTGGTTTTCCCCGAAGAGGAGAGGATGATGCATCAGAGTAGCGTAAGTATTTCCCTCAGTTTTTGAGAACCAAGGTATCAATGCAGTAGGAGGCCACGCTCAAGTCCCTCGTACCTACACAAAACGATAGCTCCTCGCAACCAACGCGATTAGGGGTTGTCAATCCCTTCACGGTCACTTACGAGAGTGAGATCTGATAGAGATGATAGATAATATTTTTGGTATTTTTGATATAGAGATGCAAAATGAAAAGTAAAAAGCAAAGTAAAAAAGAAAAGAAAGATTAAAGTGATGGAGATTGATATGATGAGAATAGACCCGGGGGCCATAGGTTTCACTAGTGGCTTCTCTCAAGAGCATAAGTATTCTACGGTGGGTGAACAAATTACTGTTGAGCGATTGACAGAATTGAGCATAGTTATGAGAATATCCAGGTATGATCATGTATATAGGAATCACGTCCGAGACAAGTAGACCGAAACGATTCTGCATCTACTACTATTACTCCACTCATCGACCGCTATCCAGCATGCATCTAGAGTATTAAGTTAAAAAGAGAGTATCACCTTAAGCAAGACATGATGTAGAGAGATAAATTCATGCTATATGAAATAAACCCCATCTTGTTATCCTCGATGGCAACGATGCAATACGTGCCTTGCTGCCCCTTCTGTCATTGGGAAAGGACACCGCAAGATCGAAACCAAAGCTAAGCACTTCTCCCATGGCAAGAACTACCAATCTAGTTGGCCAAACCAAACGGATAATTCGAAGAGACTTGCAAAGATAACCAATCACACATAAAAGAATTCAGAGAAGATTCAAATATTATTCATAGATAGACTTGATCATAAACCCACAATTCATCGGTCTCAACAAAGACACCGCAAAAAGAAGATTACATTGAATAGATCTCCACAAGAGAGGGGGAGAACTTTGTATTGAGATCCAAAAAGAGAGAAGAAGCCATCTAGCTAATAACTATGGACCCGAAGGTCTGAGGCAAACTACTCACACTTCATCGGAGAGGCTATGATGATGTAGAAGCCCTCCGTGATGATGGCCCTCTCCGGCGGAGCTCCGGAACAGGCCCCAAGATGGGATCTCGTGGATACAGAAAGTTGCGGCGGTGGAATTAGGTTCTTGGCTCCGTCTCTGTTCGTTTGGGGGTACGTAGGTATATATAGGAGGAAGAAGTACGTCGGTGGAGCTCCGAGGGGCCCACGATGCAGGGGGCGTGCCCCCACCCTCGTGACCGCCTCTCTGATGCCTTGGCGCAGGGTCCAAGTCTCCTGGATCACGTTCGGTGAGAAAAGCACGTTTCCGAAGGTTTCATTCCGTTTGGACTTCGTTTGATATTCCGTTTCTTCGAAACACTGAAATAGGCAAAAAAACAGCAATTCTGGGCCGGGCCTCCGGATAATAGGTTAGTCCCAAAAATAATATAAAAGTGGAAAATAAAGCCCAATATAGTCCAAAACAGTAGATAATATAGCATGGAGCAATCAAAAATTATAGATACGTTGGAGACGTTTCAGGGGACACCGCACACGGCTAAGACAATGTCAACTTGTGTGTCTATGGGGTGACCCCCTCCCCTGTATATAAAGGAGTGGAGGGGGGAGGGCCGGCCCTCTATGGCGCGCCTTGGAGGAGTACTACTGCCACCGGGAGTAGGATTGCCCCCCTTTCCCTAGTTGGACTAGGAGAGGAAGGAAGGGGAAGGAAGGAGGAAGGAAATGGGGGGCCGGGCCCCCACCCAATTCGGACTGGGCTTAGGGGGCGCACCCCCTCCTAGGCTCCCTTCTTCTCTCTCCCACTGTCGGTGTCAAAACCGGCGGATCTCGGGTAGGGGGTCCCAAACTGTGCGTCAAGGCCGGATGGTAACAGGAGACAAGGGACACGATGTTTTTACCTAGGTTCGGGCCCTCTCGATGGAGGTGATACCCTACTCCTGCTTGATTAATATTGATGATATGGGTAGTACAAGAGTAGATCTACCACGAGATCAAGGAGGCTAAACCCTAGAAGCTAGCCTATGGTATGATTGTTGTATATTGTATATCATCTATCAACTAGCCTGGCCTCGGTTTATATAATGCACCAGAGGCCTAGGATTACAAGAGTCCTAGCCGAATACGCCGGTGGGGGAGGAGTCCTTGTCTTGATCACCAAGTCTTATGGAATCTTCCTTGTATGCGGCAGTCGTCCGGACTGGCCCATGAGTATACGTCCACGGGGGTCCTCGGCCCAATCTAACAGATCGGGAGATGACGTGCTGAGCACCCCCTAGTCCAGGACACCGTCAGTAGCCCCCTGAACCGGTCTTCAAGTTAGGGACGCTCCTCGATTCTTCCGAACTGTTCTTCATCTTCGGTCGCCGGTCTTGAAAACTGGTTCAACAAATCTTCTCATCTTTGATCTTGAGGATCGCCGAAATGCATTCGACGAGTTTACACGTCGGGTATCCGAGGAGCCCCTTTAAGTTTCTGGCCTTTATCAATGCCTTGTTATTTTTATGCCACACCTCGGGTTTGAAGTTGTTCCCGGGAGGCAGCGTCCTCTTGCGTCCGAGCTCTAACTCCGGACTGCATTCAAGGTATCTTTAGCAGCCGAGCACCAATGCCGGACTGCTTTCGAGCTCCAACGCCGAAATGTATCCGAGCTCCAACGCCGGACTGTGTCCAAGCTCCAACGCCGGACTATATCCAAGATGTCGTAGATCATCTTGGTCCAAAAAAGTTGAAGGAGTTTAGCCGAGCTTAATGCCGGGATTACCCTCTATGGAGCCAGCCACTGGCGCCCGAGCTTTATGCCGGACTGCTTCCGAGGTGGTGCACCACCCGACAGCGGGCTGATTTTTGCGAATATTTTTAACTGGTGCAGTTTATTCTCTGCCGATGTATATCCAGTAGCCCTCAAGGTGTGTATCAGTCTAAAACCCGAGATGCACCTGAAGGAAAGCATAAAAACGCTGTTCCCAGTAGCCCCTGAGACTCAGGTCGATGCGCGAAATCGGCCTGAGGATCAATTCCTAGCTCGGCAGCATACATAGGAGTAAAAACGCAGTGTAATATATTAGAGATAATAGTGATCGGCGAACGGGCCCTTGAAAGAGGGTCTTGAAAAGTTGCCGTAATTTATTTAGCTTGACGCCGGATAGGTCCAAATGGTACCTATTGTTATCCGAAGACATGTTTGCCCATAGTTCGGTCAAGCCGAACACTTGGCGGTTGGAATTTTCTGCATTGAAATAGGCAATGCAGTAGCCCCCGAGACAATGGTCGGGTGGCAACACCAGATCAGGGGATCGATGTGCCCCTTTAATATTTATAAATATTGAACACAAAGCCCTGTAGCCCCCGAGCCTTAATGTGGGCACGGGTGGCCAAATTAAGGATCGATATCCAGAAGAAAATCACAGATTATGTGTAATGATTCTATGTATCCAAGTACTTTACATCATTATTTGACTCCATTGTGACCGTTTATCAGTTGAAAGTGGCCCATCGTCGGCTTCTACCCCTTGGTAGATACTACGCAGGGTGTTTCCGCACTAACAAAACAACCCTGAGCCGACGTCTCGGTGCCCGGAGGCGGTTGTGTTAGCAGAAACGAGGCAATCAGATATGCGGGCTTTATAACTTTCGCTTAGTCGTAGGAGCTTTAAACTGGGGAAGCTAGCTATGAGCTCCCGCTTAGTGTTCGGCGACATCCGAGGTCAAGCCGTAAACACTTCGGCCAATGTTATGAACGGCCCGTCATTTAATATAGTCATCGGATCGCTGACCAGTTTACGCCTATTGTGACGGTCAGTTTTCGGCTTTCTCCACTAAGGTGCTTGACCATGTGAGCTGGAAGCACAATCGCAGTGGTTCTCCCTTTGCGCACCTAGCCGAACAAAGCGGAACGTAGGAGGCAAGCACAGGAGCCGGGCAACCCAACTATTGACCGAAGACACAATTCGAAACCAATGCGTATATAGCAATATCCGAGAATGTTTTTGCCGAATCCCTAAAGGTGTCCAGCGTTGCACTGCGAGACTAATGTTGAAAACACACAAGTAGTTTAAAAGTGCCATAGGCTCGAAAAGCCAAAAAACTTATTCAAAAGTTTAATGTCTGAACTAGATCAAGTGTTCGGTTGCCAATGCGAAAATTGGACTTTAGAAAAAAAAAGTGCTTCTGTCATGCTTTAACATGACACATCCTATCTCAAGACTTCAAGCGGGTCAGCCTACGGCTTCAACCTCCTTATCCCGAAGGCGGAGTGCTTCTCCGAGGCTAGTTTAGCAAACTGCACACGAGCGACTTTAGAGAGAAGCAAGGCTATCCGGCTATTGACCACACGCTCGTGTCGAAAAAAGGAGTGATAGATAATAATAATAATAATAAAACTTTGCAACGACTAAGAAGAAGAACACTTATCATAAAACGGCTCATATAAATTGAAGAGCCCCCAAGTGACTTGGGTAAAAGAATGATTGCATGTACCGAAGTACTTATATCATATCTATGTTCAACCGAACTTTAAACGCGTCTTAACCGACCGTCGACTTCTCCCTCTTCGGTCAAGGACCGAAAAGTGTTATGTACTCCATCGGTCGAGAATATCGACGGTGTTTCCAATAACCAGGCAATCAGGCCATAAGGCTGTAACAGACAAAGCGCGCTCAGGGAACTTATGCTATATTACCGTGAAGTGTAAGAAGCATCTTCGAAGAAAATAGTACCCCCACCGATACCTTTCTTCGGTGCTCATTGTTATTATGAGACTTGTGCAATAGATTTTTTTGTACTCATGAGTTCCGTTGTGTGCCGACCATCATTGAAAACTATAAGAGCGCTAGCTTTCGGCTTCACCCAGTCTGAGGTCCGGCTCGGGTGACCCGATCGTGACAATCGCAGAGGTGCTCCCTTTACTCCCTAGCCGAACAATCGGCAACGTAGGGGTAAACACAGGAGCGGCAACCCAGCTTGCAAATCGCTTAAGTCAATATGGTGCATATTGTGGCGTAATACACGAACAAGGAACGAATCCGTACAAGTATAATCATATGCAACAGGAAAAGCTTCATAAAGGAAGCCCCCAAGTAAACGGAGTATTTGAATTTATGCGTCACAAACAAAGTTTGGACAAGGAAATTTTTTACAAGCAACTTTTTTCCAAAAAAGTATAATGCTTGGTCAAACCGAACACAAGTTAGAAATTAAAGCTTTGAGCATGAAAGCGACTTAGCTGGTTAATGTGTTCGGTATTGATGACGCGGTCCGAGCTTGATGTGGGGCAAGGTTCCATCCCCCAAGCCGGTCCCGAGGTGGCGGAGCGGAGAGCTCGACACGCCGAAGTGGTGACGTAGCACGGGCAATGTAGACCGGCAGAGTGACGCCGAAGTCCTGGGATCATTTTCCTAGGCACAAAAAATAGTGCAAACCAGAGATAATAGTAATAATGATAATTAAAAAAATCATTGCATAATAAATAATTTATGCAAAGTGAGTAATAAAAGAAATATGGCCTGGCGCCGAAGTCAAAGTCGATGTAGGGCGTCGGCGTGATGCGGTAAAGGTGTGACAAAGCCTGAATTCACAGGTCGGTTCGAGTTCTGGATGCGGCGTGTGCCGGACTATGTACGGAACGTAACCGAACCACCATGCGGCCGTCGTTAATGCGGCCATCATTTGATCGACCTGTGTACAGATGATGGACAAACCGGAGTAATAATTCTTTGGGAAAAATAAACCCAAACAAGCAAAAAATACTAGGATTAATAGCACCTAGTTTATTCGTTGTAGCAATCCGAAGGAAGGTGATTCCCAAAATTGGGACTCGATCCGCACACCAGTTACCGGAGTAGGTTGATGAAGAGATGATGAAGCCCCCAGTCCCGCCGAGATGTCGAAGTAGGTCGACGTGATGGACACCGGCTCGGAGGAGCAATAGTGCGGCCCTGCCGATGCAGGTCGTGACGTGGTCAATGCCGGCTTGATGAAGTGACCGTGCGGCGATGCTGGTGTGCCCGCTCCGTGTAACCCGTGGGGCGGCGATGTTGGTGATGATTTATTCTTTGCGATGCCGAACTGTTGTTCGGCTTGCCGAGATGATGATCCGAAGAAGTTGAGCTCGGCTCAACAAAGTGATGACGTGTCTAGCGCAGGTTGGCAGCCGTGGAGCAATATTGCCGGACTGGTTTGACACCAGCATGATGTCGAAGATCATGTTCAAAAGATTTTAGTGGGATGTGTTCGGGAGCAAAACACAATACCCCATACAAAACTTCCTTCAAAAAGGATATCCAAAATCCCGTTCATAAAAATACGAACTCGGGTCGGATTCATTTTCGCGCAGAAAACAGATCCGAAAAGTGAAGCACTAATCGGAAGGTTCCCGGAGTTTGGACGGTCGGATCGAGCTGAAATTTGGAGGGCTGGTAGATATAGGAATTCCGCAGCCGATGAACGGTTGGATCTTCCAAAGGACGTCCGAGCTGGAAGCTGGACGCCACGCCCTAAACTCGTCCAGATTCCCGTCCAGATTTGATAGGGCTCCGGTATATTGCAGATTGCCAGAGATTCCTCCATCGGAACTCGACGAAACTTTCCAGGGTTGTTGTAGACCCAATTCCGCACAATCCCACCAAAGCAATTGTTAAAACAACACTTGAGGAGGCAGTGGCGGCGGATACAAGTTCGCCGTCAAGAAAAATAGCACGGTCGCCCGAGGGCAATGTTGACGTTGAGCCCCCGGGATCCCTGGATGATTCCTCCATGATCTTGATAGAGATCGGAGTTGACATTGATGAAGGCCCTCATCCGAACATGACGATCGGAGATAGGGTGCAGTCCTTGGTCGAACCAAGGTGACCAGTCGAGCTGGTGACGAAGATGTCGAAGTCGCAGTTGATCTGCAGGCGAGCCATCGACCTTTTGCCGAACACACAGCGGAACTCTCAATGAAAGCACCAATGTCGGTGTCAAAACCGGCGGATCTCGGGTAGGGGGTCCCGAACTGTGCGTCAAGGCTGGATGGTAATAGGAGACAAGGGACATGATGTTTTCACCCAGGTTCGGGCCCTCTCGACGGAGGTGATACCCTACTCCTGCTTGATTAATATTGATGATATGGGTAGTACAAGAGTAGATCTACCACGAGATCAACGAGGCTAAACCCTAGAAGCTAGCCTATGGTATGATTGTTGTATATTGTATATCATCTATAGACTAGCCTGGCCTCGGTTTATATAATGCACCAGAGGCCTAGGATTACAAGAGTCCTAGCCGAATACGCCGGTGGGGGAGGAGTCCTTGTCTTGATCACCAAGTCTTGTGGAATCTTCCTTGTATGCGGCACCCGTCCGGACATGCCCATGAGTATACGGCCACGGGGGTCCTCGGCCCAATCTAACAGATTGGGAGATGACGTGTTGAGTACCCCCTAGTCTAGGACACCGTCACCCACTATGGCCCAATAAGGCCCATATACTTCCCGGGGGGTTCCGGTAACCTCCTAGTACTCCGGTAAATGCCCGAACTCACCCGGAACCATTCCGATGTCCAAACATAGTCATCCAATATATCGATCTCCATGTCTCGACCATTTCGAGACTCCTCATCATGTCCGTGATCATATCCGGAAGTCCGAACTACCTTTGGTACATCAAAACACATAAACTCATAATAACGATCGTCACCGAACGTTAAGCGTGCGGATCCTACGGGTTCGAGAACTATGCAGACATGACCGAGACACGTCTCTGGGCAATAACCAATAGCGGAACCTGGATGTTCATATTGGCTCCCACATATTGTACGAAGATCTTTATCGGTCAAACCGCATAACAACTCTTTAGTTTGTGATAATTGTGGTGTTGCTTTTATCTTGTGATCGCATGTAGAAATTCATTGACCACTTTATTGTTTAGTAAGTAGGCATTTGTACTAAAGAGCTACCTTGTGATCTCAAAAGAAGTTCGTCTGAACTATTTTATGTAATGGTTTTGTGAGTTTGTTGTTAGAAATTGAGACTTGACATGCATGTTTGTGTGTTGTATATATATTTTTGCGGCAGGGATTCGGGGGAAAGCAGTAAAAAGTTGCTTGGGAACGGATATTTGCCGAGAGCCACTCTCGGCAAAGAGATGACGGAACCAGCCGATGTGAGAGTCACTTTATATTGCCGGGTGGTACCATTTGGATCTCGGCAAAGTCTTTGTGGAGTGCCCGTGTTTTGGCTCTCGGCAAATTCCTGTTTGCCGGAGAGGTGTACGCCGGGTGGCCTTTGCCGAGTACAACACTCTGCAAATCCTTTACCGGCGGGTTTGGGCCCTTTGTCGAGTGTCCATGGCACTTGGCGTATTAGTTGCTTCTAGTAGTGTTCTTTATATAGTGCCGGCGACAAGGGCCCACCAACCATCATTTGGTTGGGCGCCCTCGATCAGGGCGCGATGCAAGGGCCCGTTCGACCCGTTGGGCTCAAACGGGAGAGAGATCAACCTAACAGTCTCCCCCTTGACCTCAACTTTCCGTTTAACTTTATACTTTATACTTTACTAGTTTCATCACAGATCAACACATAGAACATGTTTCGTCGTCACAGCTCAATTGCCGATAGAATCAGACAGCTACAACATACCTCTCTATTCGAAACAAATCATGTTCCTTTTGGGCCTCTCATGATCCAGGATTGAAAGTGCAACTATCCCTGGGTGGTTTTGGTAATTCCCAACAACATATAGCTCATTGAGCTAATATTATTCCAAGATGAATATTTCAGGAAAAGCTCAATGGATGGCATGGCATGGATGAGGAAAGTGGATCCCTCAAAATTATAAGGACAAAGGATTGGCTCAAGCTTCAAGAACAAGACTCTACATTTTATATTTTAGTGATCCAAGATCACATTGAGTCCATAGGAAAAGCCAATACTATTAAGGAGGGATGAGGTGTTGCTTAATGAGCCTCTTGCTTCATGTGCTTAGTGATATGCTCCAAAATCCTCAACTACCTTTCCATATCCACATATGACCCAAACCTAAAGTCAAACTCGGCCCCATCGATTCTTTCTATCCGGAGCCACCGAGTTTCACATGTCATAGCCACTGCCACAAACCCTAGCAAATCGGTCTCACCGATAGGGATCTCGGTCTCACCGAGATGGGATTGCAATTTCTCTGTTTCCCTTCGTAACGTTTTGGTCCAACCGAAGTGAGCGATCGGTCCCACCGAGATTGCAATGTAAAATCACTGTTTCCCTTTCATAACATTTCGGTCTCACCGAAAAGAGCGAATCGGTCCCACCGAGTTTACCTGACCAACTCTCTGGTTAGCTTATTACCAAATCGGTCTCACCGAGTTTGTGTAATCGGTCACACCGAGATTACGTTATGCCCTAACCCTAACCGTATCGGTCCTACCGAGTTGCATCTCAGTCCCACCAAAAATCCTAACGGTCACTAGGTTTGCTGAATCGGTCCGACCGAGTTTAACGATTCGGTCCCACCGAGTTTGGCAGATTGTGTGTAACGGTTAGATTTTGTGTGGAGGCTATATATACCCCTCCACCCACTCTTCATTCGTGGAGAGAGCCATCAGAACAGATCTTCACTTCCAATACACATTTTCTGAGAGAGAACCACCTACCCTTGTGTTGAGTTCAAGATATTCCATTCCTACCATATGAATCTTGATCTCTGGCCTTCCCCAAGTTGCTTTCCACTCAAATCTTCTTTCCACCAAATCCAAATCCTGTGAGAGAGAGTTGAGTGTTAGGGAGACTATCATTTGAAGCACAAGAGCAAGGAGTTCATCATCAACACACCATTTGTTACTTCTTGGAGAGTGGTGTCTCCTAGATTGGCTAGGTGTTACTTGGGAGCCTCCGACAAGATTGTGGAGTTGAACCAAGGAGTTTGTAAGGGCAAGGGGATCGCCTACTTTGTGAAGATCTACCGCTAGTGAGGCAAGTCCTTCGTGGGCGACGGCCGTGATGGAATAGACAAGGTTGCTTCTTCGTGGACCCTTCATGGGTGGAGCCCTCCGTGGACTCGCGCAACCGTTACCCTCCGTGGGTTGAAGTCTCCATCAACGTGGATGTACGATAGCACCACCTATCGGAACCACGCCAAAAACATCCGTGTCTCCAATTGCGTTTGAATCCTCCAAACCCTTCCCTTTACATTCTTGCAAGTTGCATGCTTTACTTTCTGCTGCTCATATACTCTTTGCATGCTTGCTTGAATTGTGTGAAGATTGCTTGACTTTTGCTAAGATAGCTAAAATCTGCCAAGAACTAAAATTGGGAAAAGGATAGATTTTTATTTGGTCAAGTAGTCTAATCACCCCCCTTCTAGACATACTTCCGATCCTACAAGTGGTATCAGAGCTTTGGTCTCCATTTGCTTTGATTTCCATAGCTTTTGGTGGTCATAGCCTTGGTTTCACAACCTAGGAGAGTATGGTGTCTAGCGAGGGAAATTATCACCGTAGAGGTCCTTACTTTGATGGTACTAATTTTGCTAGTTGGAAGCATAAAATGAAAATGCATATTCTTGGACATAACCCCGCCGTTTGGGCTATTGTGTGTGTTGGTTTGCAAGGTGACTTCTTTGATGGGAAAGAACCAAACCGTGAAGCTACCGCGGAAGAGTTGAAGATGCTGCAATACAATGCTCAAGCTTGTGATATTCTCTTCAACGGACTGTGCCCCGAAGAATTCAACAAAATCAGCCGTCTTGAGAATGCAAAGGAAATTTGGGATACTTTGATTGATATGCACGAAGGTACCAACTCCGTCAAGGAATCCAAATTGGATATGCTTCAAAGTCAACTTGACAAGTTCAAAATGAAGGATGGTGAAGGTGTCGCTGAAATGTACTCTAGGCTTGCTCTCATCACAAATGAGATTGCCGGCTTAGGGAGTGAAGAGATGACCGATAGATTCATCATCAAGAAGATCCTAAGAGCCTTGGATGGAAAATATGATACCGTGTGCACATTGATCCAAATGATGCCCAATTACAAAGATCTCAAGCCAACGGAATTCATTGGAAGAATTGTTGCTCATGAGATGTCACTCAAGGATAAAGAGGAACTTCACAACAAATCAAGTGGTGCTTACAAAGCCTCATGTGAAGCCCCCACATCATCAAGTGAGAAGCAAATCTTCAATGAAGAATTGAGCTTAATGGTGAAGAACTTCAACAAGTTCTACAAGAGTAGAAGCAAAGATATAAGCTCCAAGTCAAGGTCCTACAATGACAAAAGATCTTCTAGTCGAGAGCGAAACTGCTACAATTGTGGAAGACCCGGACACTATTCCAATGAGTGTACGGCTCCCTACAAGAGAAGAGAAGACTCTCCCAAAAGAAGAAGCAGAAGAGAGGAATCACCATCTAGAGAAAGAAGGAGTAGAGATGATCGTTATGAACGAAGATACTCACGGAGAAGCAAGGATTCGGAAATAAAGGACAAGTCATCAGGGAGCTACACAAAACGAAGACATCAAGCTCATGTTGGTGAATGGATATCCGGCTCCGACTTCGACAACCACTCTGAGAGAAGTTATCACTCCGATTCCGAATATACTCAAGATGAAGGTGTTGCCGGTCTAGCACTTGTGTCAACCAACTCCTACGACATATTTGACTCACCAAATGAAGGAGTTGGAACATGCTTCATGGCTAAAGGCCCAAAGGTATCACACCCCGAGTATGTTGATTTCAATAGTGATGAAGATGACTTGTTAGGTGATGATGATTTACTTGTTGACAACTCTAGTGATGAATACTATGATGAAACGTCAATTAATCATGCTAATGAAGATAAAATGAAAGGCAATGATAAGGAGAAGATTGAGGCTCTAACTAAAGAACTAGACACTCTTAAGTTAGCTCATGAAACTATCTTAGGAGATCATCAAGAACTTTTAAGGACACATGAGAAATTACGCTTTGAAAAGCTCAACCTTGAGCAAGAGTGAGGGAGTCCTGGATTAGGGGGTGTTCGGGTAGCCGTACTATACCTTCAGCCGGACTCCAGGACTATGAAGATACAAGATTGAAGACTTCGTCCCGTGTCCGGATGGGACTTTCCTTGGCGTGGAAGGCAAGCTTGGCGATGCGGATATTCAAGATCTCCTACCATTGTAACCGACTTTGTGTAACCCTAGCCCTCTCCGGTGTCTATATAAACCAGAGGGTTTTAGTCCGTAGGACAACAACTTCATCATACAACAATCATACCATAGGCTAGCTTCTAGGGTTTAGCCTCCTTGATCTCGTGGTAGATCTACTCTTGTACTACCCATATCATCAATATTAATCAAGCAGGACGTAGGGTTTTACCTCCATCAAGAGGGCCCGAACCTGGGTAAAACTTCGTGTCCCTTGTCCCCTGTTACCATCCGGCCTAGACGCACAGTTCGGGACCCCCTACCCGAGATCCGCTGGTTTTGACACCGACATTGGTGCTTTCATTGAGAGTTCCTCTGTGTCGTCACTTTCGGGCTCGATGGCTCCTCCGATCATCTATAACGATGAAGTCCAGGGCGAGACTTTTCTCCCCGGACAGATCTTCGTCTTCGGCGGCTTCGCACTGCGGGCTAATTCGCTTGGCTACCTGGAGCAAATCGAAAGCTACGCCCCTGGCCATCAGGTCAGGTTTGGAAGCTTAAACTACACGGCTGACATCCGCGGGGACTTGATCTTCGATGGATTCGAGCCACAGCCGAGCGCGCCGCACTGTCTCGATGGGCATGATCTAGCTCTGCCGCCGAACAGTGCCTTGGAGGCCGCACACGCACCGGTTCCGACCTTTGATTCGGAGCCTATTACGCCGATCGAGGATGAGCGGTTGGACGCCGCCTCGGGGGCTGCAATCTCAAAGGCGATCGAGCCGAACGCCAGCCCCGAGCTCCACATGGCCCGTGACTCCGAGGAGCCGGATTCCTCTCCGAACTCCGAGCCTCCCGCGCCCCTGCCGATCGAATCCGATTGGGCGTCGATAACGGAGTTCACCGCCGCGGACATCTTTCAGCGCTCGCCCTTCGGCGACATCTTGAATTCTCTAAAGTCTCTCTCTTTATCAGGAGAGCCCTGGCCGGACTACGGTCAGCAAGGATGGGATATGGACGATGAAGAAATTCAAAGCCCACCCACCACCCATTTGGTAGCCACCGTCGATAATTTAAACGACGTGCTCAACTTCGACTCCGAAGACATCGATGGCATGGACGACGATGCAGGAGACGCAGATGAACCAACGCCTATAGGGCACTGGACAGCCACCTCATCTCACGATGTATACATGGTGGATACCCCTAAAGGAAGCGATAACGAGGAAAATGGGGATGGAAAGAGGGATCGATCTCTCGAAAAACAATCAAAACGTCGGCGTAAACGCCGACCCAAGCCCCGCCTCGATAAAGACCCAGCCATAGAGCAGGATGAGCCGGTAGACAACGAGCATGCCTTAGAGCAACCGTCCGAACAGGACAACCCGGATAGAGAAACCGAACATTCCTCGCCCGGCGAAAATGGCATTCCGGACGACCTCACGCCAGACAAGCCCATGGAGCAGAAGAACCTCCACAAGAGGCTCGTTGCAACCGCACGCAGCCTGAAAAAGCAGAAGCGGAAGCTAAAAACTACGGAAGATGCACTCAGAATTAGATGGAGCAAAGTAATCAATACCGCAGATAAATACGGCGACAGTCGCCGCACTAAAAGCTATCCGAAGAGAAAGCTACTGCCTGAATTCGACGAAGAGGCCTTAGAGCCCTCGCATTCAAAAAATAAGAAAGCCACATGGTCGGATAGACGACCCCATGGCCAGCATAAAGCGGCAAGCGGCGCCGCGCTTAAACCGGCATGCGACCCACTTAAGGATTCGCATCACGGCCCAGCCAGGTCCATTTACGGGCCAAGAAAGCAAGCTCTCGTAAGAAATGCAACAAAGCCATTATCAGAATCCGGCACACCCAAATACAGGGGCGCCGCACACCCCCTATGTTTCACCGACGAGGTCCTGGATTATGAATTTCCAGCGGGATTCAAACCCGTAAACATAGAGGCATATGATGGAACAACAGACCCTGGAGTCTGGATCAAGGATTATATCCTCCACATACACATGGCTAGAGGAGATGACCTCCACGCCATAAAATACTTACCCCTCAAGCTTAAAGGGCCAGCCCGGCATTGGCTTAAAAGCCTTCCTGAAAACACAATTGGAAGTTGGGAAGAGCTCGAGGACGCTTTCCGAGCAAATTTTCAAGGGACCTATGTCCACCCTCCGGACGCAGACGATCTCAGTCATATAACTCAACAGCCCGGAGAGTCATCTCGGCAATTCTGGAATAGATTTCTCACTAAAAAGAATCAGATAGTCGACTGTTCGGACGCTGAAGCCCTAGCAGCTTTCAGGCATAATGTCCGAGACGAATGGCTCGC
This sequence comes from Triticum urartu, assembly GCF_056163025.1. Classification (NCBI taxonomy): domain Eukaryota; kingdom Viridiplantae; phylum Streptophyta; class Magnoliopsida; order Poales; family Poaceae; genus Triticum; species Triticum urartu. The sequence goes on along the minus strand of NC_141874.1, from coordinate 725,717,465 downwards.
CAGACACCTCGGCCAAGAAAAGCCTAGAACAATGGCCGCACTAACAAGCCTCATGACCCGCTTTTGCGCAGGAGAGGACAGCTGGTTGGCAAGATGTAGCACCAGCGACCCAAGTACATCCGAAACTAGGGATGGAAACGGAAAACCGCAACGCAATAAGGACCGTCACCAGACTAAGGAAAAAAGTTCGAAGAGCACGGCAATAAATGCTGGATATAAAAGCTCGCGGCAGAATCAGAAAAAGCCGCCCCTCCAGGATAACAGGGATGATCCATCCAACTTAAACAAAATCCTGGACAGGATATGTCAAATACACAGTACTCCCTGGAAGCCTGCTAACCATACCCACAGAGATTGTTGGGTCTTCAAACAATCCGGCAGACTCAATGCCGAACACAAGGGGCTCGACACACCAAGCGAAGACGAGGACGAACCCCAAAAGCAGAGCACGAGGAAATAAAAGAATTTCCCACAAGAAGTAAAAACAGTAAACTTACTTCACATAGCAAAACGTGCCGCGCCCATAAAGGTACGCGCCACACGGCCTATCCCAAAGGGGTCCCGCCACTGGTTATCAAAACCAATCATCTTCGATCATCTGGATTATTCTAGAAGTATCAGTAGCGCAGGCTGGACTGCCTTGGTACTCGATCCAATAATTGGCGGACTCCAGTTTTCAAATGTCCTTATGGACGGTGGCAGTGGCCTAAACCTGATATACCAGGACACAATCCGTCACATGGGGATACACCCAGCCAGAATTCGCCACAGCAAAACCTCCTTTCAAGGGGTAGCGCCTGGTCCGGACACCCATTGGATGGGTTTTCTCCGGCTCAAAATCATATTCGGCTCTACCGATAACTTCCGCCGTGAAAAGCTAACTTTCCACATCGTCCCATTCTCAAGTCGCTATCAAGCACTACTGGGACGTGAAGCTTTCGCTCGCTTTAACGCAATACCGCATTACGCATCTCTTATGCTTAAGATGCTTGGTCCACGAGCATCATCTCTTTGAAGGGGAAACATTGAAATGCGCCTCCCCCAAGCGGAGGTCTGGGCGGCCGCTTTGACAGCCCCACAATAAAATGGCCTCACCAGCCAAAAACATCTGAACAGGTCATTAAAGACCACGAACGCGGATAGATGAGTTCGGTACAAAATTATCATTAACGCAGGCTTAACAGCCACACACCCCTGTTCTAGGGGCTCCGCACCTGTAAACTAAGAGACAATAAAGCTCAATTTTACATATTTTACTTTATACTTTGTTTATTTTAAACTTTTGTTTGGCACGACCCTTTTTCAACTCAGTTCCTCTCTTTTTCAGATGAACGTCGTGCTGCGCCCATCCAGGATACGGCACAACGGAGACACAGGCGCAGACGTGCAGTAGGGACCCGTTCTAAGGATTCTTTTTAGATTAAGACCCTGCGTAAACCTTTTTTACTATCTCTTGTTGCTATATATCCCCTGGTTTTCTCTGATATAAACAAGGAGGAGGCTGGTGTCTTGGCATGTGGCCATGTCAGAATTCCTGCGCGTACCTGGACACTAGGGGCTTTTCAATAAAGGGTGTTGTTTCGCCCGCACTCATAAAGACCGAATACCTTACGGAGTGTTCGGCGTCGCGAGTTTTGGCATTATATGCATCAGCTCCGAATCATGTCTTTGGTCAAATGTTGGGTTGCCCGGCTCCTGTGTTCGGCTACCTTACGTTCCGCTCTATCGGCTAAGGTAGCACCAGGAGAACTACTGCGATTGTGCCCCGGTTAGGCCGGGCGAGCACCTCAGTAGAGAAAGCCGAAAACTGACTGTCATGATATAGCGTGAGACTGGTCAGCCACTCGATGACTATCCTGAATCTATAGGATTCCTCCGCATTAATGAAGGGCCGTTTCCCGGCCAGGCACATACGCGCCCCGAATTCGGGCGAGCGCAGTCGCCACCAGGGGCTACCTAAATAGTCCCACTGTCAAGCTCCTATGGCTAAGTGAAAGTGTTCAAGCATTATAGTCCGGTTGCCTAGCCCACTGCGCTATCACCTCCTTTGTAGGACCAAGACACTGGATTAAGTGTGAAAATGCGTCTTCTGCGAGCACCCCCGCACTATGTGCATGGGGGCTAAAGCCAACGACTGCCATCTTTCAGATTTTGTATATATATATATATATCTTAAACGGTCGCACAGGAGGTGTTCTAAATACTTGAAGGCACAAGTATAAAAGGCTACTACAATTTATCAAAATATTGCTTTATAATTACATATGCTATCAGAACATAGCATCCTTCAAGCACTGCGTCTCTATTACACGAGCGCCTTCAAGGACTTCCTGAAAATAGTGCTCGGAGGGCACTCGGCTTTTGTCCGAATCTCGGGACGCAAAAACGGTGGTCTCCATCTCTGCCCAGTATGTCTTGACACGGGCAAGAGCCATCCGTGCGCCCTCTATGCATGCTGACCTCTTCATCGCATTGATACGCGGCACCACATCAAGGAATTGCTACACCAAGCTGAAATAACTCTTCGGCTCCGATCTCCCCGGCCACAGATGACCCATGACGTACTTCATGGCGAGTCTGGACAACCTATTCAGTTCGGCCCATTGAGCCAGACGATCGTCCACTGCCAGTGGACGCTCTGGATTGTGGAACTGCGACCAGAAAAGCCTTTCCACTTCGCGATCTTTTTGATCTCGAAAGTGTTCGGTCGCATCAGCAGCACTCGCGGCCAAATCCAGATAGGTGTCCTCCACACTCCACATCCGGTCCAACGGAGCAAACTTCGGATCACAAAACTTCCTCCGCAGCATAAAGGGCTTTCCAGCCGCAATTTTTTCGGCCTGACGCAGCTCCTCCTTCGCAGCTCTCATCGCAGAGCGAGCGTCCTTGGCATCAGCAATGGCCTTTTCTAAGTCCGCATGTCTCTCCCGGTCTTCTTTCTCAAGAAGCTTGCAACGGTCAGCAGCGCTCTTTAACTTCACGGCCATCTCGGCCATCTCCTTCTTGCTTCGGCAGTGAGCAGCCTGTTCGGCTCTCAGCTCTTTAAGGGCCTTCTCGGCAGCCGCATCACTCTTTCTGGCTTGTTCCTTGACTCGGGCAAGTTCCGCCCGGAGTTTCTCCATGGCGGCCGCACCATCTGCGTCAAGCATACACATTGTAAGATACTGGCATAAAGCTCCTCTTATCAGGTGCTGCCCGAGGACTCACATACCTTGTGCTTCATCAAGCCGCTTGTTCACAAGCACGATGTCGGCATCTGCCACGTCAAGTTGTCGCTTTAGCTCGGCAAATTCATTAGTCTGGCTGGATTCCGGACACTTCGCCACCTATATAACAAAGGCGACATTTTAGTCCTGGGATTATGATCCTCTACGCGCCGTCATTTTTGACAACGCACAGAGTCTCAGGGGCTACTATCTACACAGGGCGCATCTTACTTATGCGCAACTGTAAAAGTGTACATTATTTTACGTACCTCAAAACCTGTCAGTAAACTCCTGACGGCCTCGTGCAATCCACTCTCCGCGGATGAAATCCTTTCAATCACCGCGCCCATCAATGCACGGTGCTCCTCTGAGATAGAAGCTCGCCCCAGCAGAATCTTTAGCTCCTCCGGCCAAGCACCAGACGGTGCCGGACTTGTCCTATGGCCGCTTTCGAAGGCCGGACACGGAGAACCTTGGGGGGCCACATAACTATCTTTCGCCCCTGCCGGATTCGGAGAAACCCTCCGCGACGACACCTCAGGGTCGCCCGCCTTGCTAGGCGGTACGGCAGGGGAAGGCGTCCCGCTCTCCATCATCTCCGGAAGAAGATCCCCCGAAGACGAGCTCTGCTGAGAAGGGCTGAGGTCCGAGCTACAAGGTAAAATTTCGGTTAATCTTCTCAGATATAAAGCAAGGATTTCTCTCATCCCTCTGAAGGAAAATCTTTCTCTACTTACGGCTCGCTGGAGGGCTGACCACTTTGAGGGCGTAGTTCGGCCGAGGAACTCCCCGGCGTCGGATCCTCTGACGAGGACTTTTCCCCCCACTTTGAGGTCATGGCCTCCGGTTCGTCAGAGGCGGCCCTCTTCTTCCCCTTAGGAGAGGAATTGTCGGTTCCTCCCTTCGGAACAGCCTCCTTCGAGGAGGCCATAGTTTCCTTGTCCTCCCCCTCACCTCCCTCCAAAGGCATTATCTTCAACATCCTGACAAGCACAGGATCCGGCCTGGTTTCGGGAAGGGGAGCCGGACACCTGATCAGCTTTGCTTTCGCTATCCACTCCTGTTTAAAAGGACAGCTCTTTTAGGGGCAAGTTTATGATAATTATACGAATAGCGAGTCCGGGCACAAGGTTACTTACTTGAGTATCCGGGCAATTGCAACTTAGACCTGCATCCTCGGTCAAATCCGGACACATCGCTTGTGATCCGAAGAACAGTTTATACATCTCCGCGGGCATTGCGCCCACGAAATGCTGGAGAGCTCGCGGTCCCTCCGGATTAAACTCCCACAGGCGAAGGGAGCGACGTTTGCCAGGAAATATTTGGCGAATCAGCATGACCTGCGTCACCTTGACCAGGTTGAGGTCTCTTTCTAAGAGATCCCTAATGCGGCCCTGCAACAAGGGCACATCTTTGGATAACCCCCAATCTAATCCTTTGTTGACCCATGACGCTAGCCGTGGTGGAGGACCCGAGCGAAAGGCAGGAGGCGCCACCCACTTGGTGCCCCTGGGAGCGGTGATATAGAACCACTCTCGTTGCCACAAGCCGAGCTCCTCTTGAAAAGAGCCCTCGGGCCATGGAGCATCAGCATTCTTACTTATGACAGCGCCTCCGCACTCTGCGTGCCGTCCCTCGATCATCTTCGGCTCCACTTCAAAAGTCTTGAGCCATAATCCGAAGTGAGGGGTAACACGGAGGAACGCTTCGCACACAACGATGAATGAGGAAATATGGAGGATGGACTCCGGAGCTAAGTCATGAAATTCCAGCCCATAATAGAACATCAGCCCCCTCACGAAGGGATCCATTGGGAAGCCTAACCCCCGAAGGAAGTGAGACATGAACACCACGCTCTCACCAGGCTGGGGACTGGGAATGGCCTGCCCTTGAGCAGGCAACCTATGCGAAATTTCGCCGGTTAGGAACTTAGCCTCCCTCAACTTTAGCGTGTCCTCCTCCGTGACGGAGGAGGGCATCCATCGGCCTTGAAGGTCGGAACCGGACATGGTCGAAGGTCCGAAGCGCCTGGAATCTGAAGCCTAGGGTGTTGGAACTCGAGGCGACGGGCGAACTCGTTTGAGATTGAAGAAAAGGAGTAAGGCCTTGGTCTCTTTATAAGAGGTTGAATACCAAGAGCCCTCCCCGTAACCGTTTGGGACTCGCCTTTAATCGAGAAAACGTGCTAAACAGGCACGGTTGGGTTACCCACGTCCGTATTGATGAGAATCCCGTAAATAAAGGGGACACGATCTCTGCTTCGACAAGACGTGCCAAGGAAACCGCCTTGCAAAACGTGCTGAGGCGGAAAAGTTAAAACGATTCGAGTAAAAGACTTGGCCGTAGTGTGATGTCACGCTGCGGGATACGTCAGCAGATTAGATTTGTGTTAATATTATTCTCTCTATGCCAATATGTGGAAGCTTTTTTGCAGAGCCGGACACTATCCTTGGTGTTTAAAATCTTCTTGAAGAATTTGGAGGAGGAACCCGCCTTGCAATGCCGAAGACAATCTGCGCGACGGACTCGTCTTTACTTCTGGATTTCAATCGGGGCAAGGCATATGGACCGGCACGGCACGGCCTATGTCCGCCCTTTTACAAAAGAGCCGGACGTGAAGGATTGAGCTGACACGCGACTTTAAAAGGCCGGGACGGCATGGCACGACTAGAAGTACAGATTTGCCTCTTGTGAAACCACAAATTTGCTTCCACGGAGCATATCTGCACTTCACGGAAAGGAAAAAAAAGGGTGTTAATTTGCCGTGGTGCACCAGTTATATCTCATCTGTTATTTGTGGATGATACTATCACTAGTAGAAAAGGGGGCAACGATCCAGGCCGGGGCAGCCCATTAGTCCCGGTTCAGACCAGAATCGGGACCAATGGGGGCATTGGTCCCGGTTCGTGAGCCCAGGGGGCCGCCCGGGCCACGTGGGCCATTGGTCCCGGTTCGTCTGGACCTTTTGGTCCCGGTTGGCGGGACGAACCGGGACCAATGGGCCTGGCTCTTGGCCCACCACCATTGGTCCCGGTTGGTGGCCTGAACCGGGACCAAAGGCTCCCCTTTAGTCCCGGTTCGTGCCACCAACCGGGACTAAATGGTCGATCCTCGTTGCGATTCACAGTTTAGTCCCACCTCGCCAACCGAAGGGCGCCCACACTGGTTTATAAGCCCGTCCCTGTCTGCCTTGTTGAGCTCCTCTCAAAATGAAAATAGATGCCCCTATACAGGAAATTTGACCTAAATTCATAATGAATTTCTCTGAAATTCATAGAAATTGATTATGAATTTAGGTTGAATTTTCTCTATAGGCGCATCTATGTTCATTTTTTAGTAAAGTTAATCACAAATTTGAGATTCACACAAATTTCAAAGAATTCAAATTTTAACTATTCTAATTTGAAAACTAATGGCACTAACAGAAAGTTTATAATTTTTGGTATCTCTGTGGAGAAAGATTGTACATAGTAAATATAATACACAAAGTGTTTTCAAATTTGAAAACTAATGGCATTAACAAAAAGTTTATAATTTGAGATCTGTTAGAGATAGGTATAAAAGATAAGTAAACGTGTAAAATAAGGTAAAGATAAATAAATTGCAGCAAGGTATTTTTGAGTTTTTGATTTTATAAATCCTAAAATAAAAAAGAAATCACTACAAAACAAAAAAAGTGCCACCTACTATTAAATAGTAGGAAAAAGATTGACTCAAAAATCAATTTTAACTATTCTACAAAGTGTTTTCACACAAATTTAGTAAACTAGTGATTCACACAAATTTTTAAAAATTCAAATTTAAACTATTCAAATTTTAACTATTCATAAACAAATTTTGTGACCTAAAATAAAAAAGAAATCACTACAAAACAAAAAAAAAGTGCCACCTACTATTAAATAGCAGGAAAAAGATTGACTCAAAAATCAATTTTAACTATTCTACAAAGTTTTCACACAAATTTAGTAAACTAGTGATTCATAAACTAGTGATTCACACAAATTTTAAAAAATTCAAATTTCAACTATTCATAAACAAATTTTGTGACCTAAAATAAAAAAGAAATCACTACAAAACAAAAAAAGTGCCACCTACTATTAAATAGCAGGAAAAAGATTGACTCAAAAATCAATTTTAACTATTCTACAACGTGTTTTCACACAAATTTAGTAAACTAGTGATTCATAAACTAGTGATTCACACAAATTTTAAAAAATTCAAATTTAAACTATTCAAATTTTAAAGCTAATGGCACTAACAGAAAGTTTATAATTTTTGTGACCGAAAAGAAAAAAGAAATCACTAAAAAACTATAAGTATGTAGTTCTAAGTAGAAACGAAAAAATAAATACAAAAAAAGAAAAAAATGCCACCTACTAGCCCCCCACAGCCTGAATACGACTAGAAACCCATCCATGGGCGAGGATTCAGGCCCGCAGGAGGCCCAGTAGGCCCAAAGGCATAGCAGTGACAATTAGGCCCGTAAGCCTGCAATTGAGAGGAGCTCGAGAGGGGTGCGGCAGTGGGGCTTATAAACCACTGCGCACCCCTCTCAACAAGCGAGGTGGGACTAAACTTTCGACGCCGCAGCAGCACAAGGCCTTTGGTCCCGGTTGGTGGCACCAACCGGGACCAAAGGCCCCCTTTAGTCCCGGTTGGTGCCACCAACCGGGACCAAAGGCCGCCGCTTCCCGCCCTTTGGGCTGCCGAAAAGTGGCCTTTGGTCCCGGTTGGTGGCACCAACCGGGACTAAAGGGGGCCTTTGGCCTCGGTTGGTGCCACCAACCAGGACCAATACTCAGTCTATATATATAGCACTTGTGAAAATTTTGGTTCAGTTCTTCGATCCCGCCCCAACGACGCCGCCAGGCTGCCCCTCCGCGCCTTGCCGTCGCCGTCGCCGCCGCGCGCCGTCCCGCGCCCCTCTGACACCGTCCCGCGCCGCCCCGACGCCGCCGCCGCCTCGCGCCACCCCGACGTGGCCGCCCTCTAGCCCGACCTTGTGGTCGATCGCCGCCCTCTGCCGCGCCTCGTCGTCGCCGCCCAATGAGCCCCGGCCCCTCCCTTCCCCCATGCCGCCGCCCCTGCCTTCTCTGCTTGCCGCGCGCCGCCGCCACCGCCCCGGCCTGCTCTGCTTTGCCGCGCGCCGCCGCCACCGCCGCCGCCCCGGCCTGTTTTTTTCATATATTTTTTTGTAATTCATTGTATCTATGGATGTTGTATGTATATGTATATATGCAGATGTATGTTTATGTATATATGGATTTTTTTTCATATATTTTTATGTGATCCATTGATATGTATGAATTGATGTATGGTTTTTTTTGTTCATAGAATTTTTTTTGTCAATTTATGTATATTTAAGGTTACATTTAATGTTAGTTGATTTAATGCATTTGAGGTTATTAGTTCTACTGTTAGTGCATTTTAGGATAGTACATTCTAGGTCAGTGCTTTGAACTAGTTTAATTAGTAGTTGAATTAGTTGATTTAATAAGTACTACTTTATTTTACTATATATACAAGTAGTTTATTTTTAGTTAGTACTAGTTTATTTTATTTATAGTAATTAAGTGCTTATATTAGTAGTAGTTGAACTGGTTGATTTAAGAAAACTAGTTTATTTACTATATATAGAAGTAGTTTATTTTTAGCAAGAAAATTAATAGAACTAGTTTATTTTTTTAGTTAAAGCAATTATTGCCGCATCGACGTGGACGATGCCTATCCCGCATCCTCGTCGTCGAGTCGGCGGAGGACGACACCTGCTTGACCAGATGGGCCATGTCCGGGACTGGGCTCCGCCGGGGTGGTACTGGGAGGCGCTACCTTCCGGGGGGCGTAGCTTGGTGAGGAGCCAGCCCGTCGTTGACCCGATCCTTGTTTGGTGGTGGTCGCGTGGGCCAGTGACGGTGCCGAGGCTTCCGGACACCGCGGAGGTGGTACGTCACCGTGTCAGCGAGGAGGACGAGCACGTCCGTCGCTACATGGTTGCGTTGGAGGGCAGGTTCGAGAATACCTGGCAGGTTCTTCAGGGATCTCACTGGAGCTATGATCCTGTGATGGTTCCTTCCCTTTGGGTGTCCACCGCACGCGCCGATACCCGTCGGGCGCTACGGTTCTAGCTGTACTGGCGATATGTATGATATATAGTATTCGACGTGTATTAGTGATAATATTCGATGTACGGACACATGGAGATGATCTAGTTTTTCTTATAATTGAAGGCATCCTAATTTGAATACTACTTTATTTTGCGATTTGATTTTTCTTATTGAATGCTCAAATCGGAGAGCACTATGCAAGGCATATGCATAAGATTAGTTGAATAATAATGATCTAATTTAGTCTTTGAATTATGAACGTATAGGAAATGTCATCATCGAACGACGGAAGTCTCCCGGAGGAGTGCGACTGGTGCCACCACGATCGAGGTCAGTGCGACAGGCCTCACCTGGACAATGGTCGGCGCTTCAGCATTAAGCTCGAGGAGACCTTCGAAGTTGAAACGGTACGCAACGACGACAAGTGTTTTTTTTCATAATTAAGCATGACTTCAACTATTTCAACGTGTAATTTTCATCTTTTAAAATTCGAGTATAGTTTATCCCATGCCATGCAAGACGCTATGTCTTGGAGAGGATGGATTTTGAAGACCATGAAAATTTTGAAACGAAGAAAATTCACCTAAGGACCCATCATGATGTGGATTTTGAAGTAAAGTTGTATAATGCTGAGAGCATAACCCATTTTGGTTGCAAAAATTGGGAAGCATTTTGCAAATTGTATGGTTTTGATGAGGGTATGCTTGTCACCATGGATCTTGGTGATCCTGAAATCGAGCAAGACAATATATACATTTGGGTCCTTGTTGATACTCCTCCAGTTCTACCGCTATGTGAGTTTCTCAAACATAGTTAATTATTAACTAATTTATATTGTTCATTTCAAAATAGTTGACAGCTTATTTCCATTGACAACTTATTTTGAAGTATCAAAGAATGTGTAGAAGATGGTAGATAGAACTTACTATACCGATGGCTCTGAGTTAACTTACAAGAAGAAAACTCATCTGGTTGGATTTTGTAATGATCTTGAGAATTACAATATCTACAATCGAACTCCTCAACATTATGGTCAATACGTGCCACTAGTGCACGTGTTGAACTACGGTAACTACCATGGAGATACCCTGGTAAGATTTTTTACTATTACGACATCCGTGCATCTTTTTGCATACTTCTAAAACTAGTACATCATTGCTAACTACGAAGTTATTACTATGTTTTTCAACAGAGAATCCCAGAGGATTGTGTGCCTCATTTGATGTATCAGAATGGCGGCAGCCTTCGTGTTTTGAACATATATCCAGGTCATCCTACGAATCTCAACTGTCCATACCGGATTTCTAGAAGAAGTGGAGACATGACAATCAAAGAATGGAAAAAATTTATGGACGGTCGTAAGGAGCTTCTTGGAAGCAAAAGGAAGCGAGGCGCAAGAACTGGAGACAAGATGATCTCCATTCTTCATAATGGAGAGTCAGGATCTATATTGTTTTATGCTATTTTACCTTAAGTGTGTTTAGGTCCTACCTGATACTGATGATCATGTGTGCTAAGAACAATTATGTAGGGTTGTTGGGTTCGATGACTATGAGCATGATGATCGTATGACTTATTATTAATAACGAGTAGAAGTTGTATGATGATGCTTGATTTTAGTAGGACTTGTTATTATATATGATGATGTATGATGCGAGCATGCATGAGTTATTATATATCTGCGGGTGAAATAAACATAGCAGTAGTGTTGGTAAACCAAGGATGAAGATATAAGAGAGGACACTTCTCTCTATTAGCTAGCTAATAACAACCTAAAAATAGCCCCCTAAACCCCTAAAACAACCACTTTTTTTAATAAGAAAAAAGAAAAACCTCAGCTCCAGCCAGCTGCTGACGCGTGGAAGCCTTTTGGTCCCGGTTGGTGCCACCAACCGGGACCAAAGGCCCCCCTGCCTGGGCTGCCGGCAGCGGCCACGTGGAGCCCCATCTGTCCCGGTTCTGGTTTGAACCGGGACTAAAGGGTGAGGGTATTAGTAACGACCCTTTAGTCCCGGTTCGGGAACCGGGACTAAAGGCCCTTATGAACCGGGACAAAAGGCCGGTTTTCTACTAGTGTATGTTGCTATTTGAAGCATCTGGCCAACAGGCAAGCATTGTTAAAGGCTTGTTGAACACATACTCATCAGCGACTGCTCAACTTATCACGTTAAAGGCAAAATGGTGATTGGCGGGGAGCATTCTAGAGGCTCGTCATCAACTGTGGTTCAGCCCAAAGAGCCAGGACTCCGATGGGCGCTGCCGCCGGCGGGATGGACGGCATTGAGCATTGACGGCTCATTCTGCGTGCACAATGAGACGGCAGGTGCCGGTATGGTCTTATGGGATTCTGCAAGAGCGATCATATACTCTTCTTGCAGAGAGCTGCGGTCCTGTACGTCTGCCGCTCGAAGCAGAACTTGAAGTATGCAGGGAGGGGATCCAGCTTGCGCTCCAATGGACAACGTTGCCAATTGTAGTTGAGATGGACAGCCTGGAGGCCACACAACTCGTCCAAGACAAGAGTTTAGACAGATCAGCGAATGCTATGCTGATAGAAGAAATCAAGACTAGTCTTGAATCTCGAAGGGAGTTCTTAATCAAGCACATTAGATGTGAGCAAAATAATGTAAGCCACTACATGGCTAACTTTGGCAGGAGAGAAAGACGTACTGCCGTTTGGCTTAAATCTGGACCTGGAGATGTACTGAACATTTGTAAGACAGATGTACCTGCTGCTTGATTAATATATAACTCTTTTTCCACCGTAAAAAAAACTTATTAACCCATATAAGTGTTCCATCCTTTTCTCGGACAAATGCATTGATGAAGTGGCGGATGAGGTCAAGAGTACCTTGGAAGTTATGCAACAAGTATTTGAACCAAAATATCTGGGACTTCCGGTGCATGAGGGAAGAGCACATAAAGGACAATTTGAAACCCTACAGAAAAGATTGAGGAAGAGACTTGTCGATTGGAGTGAACAATATGTATCCTCTGGTAATAAAGAAATTTTGATTAAAACTGTGGCGCAAGCAATCCCCATATGTGTGATGAGTGTGTTTCGTTTGTTGGCTTCTGTTTGTGATGATTTAACCCGGATGATGAGACAATATTGGTGGGGAGTGGAGAATGGCAAGCGGAAAATGGCTTGGCTCATTGGGAGAAAATAGTCTTGCCCAAGGATATGGGTGTGGCATGGGATTCAGAGACATAAGAGCCTTTAATCAGGCGCTGCTTGCGAAGCAAGCATGGAGGTTGCTTGACAGTCCGGATAGTTTGTGTGCATGGGTTGAACATAACATGAGAGAGATTGCTTTGGTGGATATGCATTGATTCATAATCTTGCTATACATGGAAGGTATTAACCACCGAATCATATCATATCTGTTTTACATCAATTACATGAGATATTCTACACATAAGCATCTGCAGTACAGACGTTATATTCTAACGACTGCGTGTAACCATCCATCCCCTGCTTTACTTCAAGAACGCAAGACACACCACTAGGCTTGGCCGAAGAAGCTACGGACCCATCGAGCACCAGGCACATGGCGGCCAGCAACGGCGGCGCTCTCCCGGTGGTGGACCTGGCGCCGTTCTTCGCCGGGGACGGTGCCCACGACAACAGCGCGCGCGCCCGGGCCATCGAGGCCGTGCGCCAGGCGGGCCAAGCGACCGGGTTCTTCCGCGCGGTGAACCACGGCGTGCCGCGCGAGCTCATGGCACGCGCTTTGGAGCTATCGGCAGCGTTCTTCGCGCTCCCGGACGAGGAGAAGGCCAAGGTGCGGCCCGCCGAGGCCTCCTCCAACGCTCCGCTCCCGGTGGGGTACGCGCGGCAGCCGGCGCACTCCGCCGACAAGAACGAGTACCTGTTCCTCTTCAACCCCAAGCTCTTGCTCAACAAGTACCCCGCCGAACCGGCCGGACTCAGGGGTGCGTTGGAGGAGTGCTTCGCCAAGCTCACCGACCTGGGGCTGCTCATGCAGGACATCCTGAACGAGTGCATGGGCCTGCCGCCGGGCTTCCTCGCCGAGTACAACTCCGACCGTGGCTTCGACTTCCTCACGGCGCTGCGCTACTTCCCGGCGACAACCGACGAGAACAACGGCAGCAGCGCGCACGAGGACGCCAACTGCATCACCTTCGTACTACAGGACGACGTCGGGGGAGGTGCGCGGCGTCGACGGCCGCTGGGTCCCCGCGGAGCCCGTGGAGGGCAGCATCGTCGTCAATGTGGGCGACGTTCTGCAGGTGCTGAGCAACAAGAAGTTCAAGAGCGCCACGCACAGGGTGGTGAGGAGGCCGGAGGCGCACCGCCACTCCATCGTCTTCTTCCTCAACCTCCACGGCGACAAGTGGGTCGAGCCGCTGCCGGAGTTCGCGGGCGACGTCGGCGAGCCGCCGCGCTACAGGGGGTTCCGATACAACGAGTACATGCAGCTGCGGATGAGGAACAAGACCCACCCGCCGTCCAGGCCCGAGGACGTCGTCCACATCACCTATTACGAGATCTAGCTTCCATGGTCCATGGGTACTCTGTACTGCGCCTTTTATTATGTTCTCAAATTTCAGCTCGTCTGTGGTGTGAATGTTGGATTAATTATGCATATCTGGGATACCATTAGCAGGAACTGATTACATCTAGATCACCTAAAAAGCATGAACAGAGAAGGTTTAGGGAATCTTTACATGTCACGGCAGTGGACATGATCGCCTGCTCGATGCAGGCGTGATGCAGGGGTGATGTACTCGAGGTAGCAGTCCTCCTCAACGTCCTGATGCCCTCAGGACGTCACCGGCACTGCCCGGGGACAGCAGCGGCGGCTAGAGTAGGTCTTCCCGTCGCTGCAGCGCTCCCCCCGACCGGATGGGGTGAGAGAATATCGGGAGGGGAGTGAAACCGTACGAAAATTATGATTGCGCAGGCTGCCAACCATCTCCCGTACCCCCTTTTATGTAGCGCTGGCGATAGGGGACCTAAACCATCAGTTGGTTTGGGCGCCCCCGATCAGGGCGTCTTAGTTGGGATAAAAAGCCCACATACGTTGGTGCGTGGGGCCTTTTTCTTTAACGTTATCTTTTTCTTTTTTTCTGTTAGACTAATAGATCTAACTGGCCTGTTAAGCAATCAGATCAAAACCAACAGTGAACAGTAGCCTGAAGTTATTTTTGCCTTCAGTCGAATGTGGTAACCATCGGATTGTAATCCAAAGCTTTAGAGTATCTACAACCGACCCCTAGCTTGTACTCTCTATATATCTTCTGGTGAATGACCGGTCACTTATTTTCCATCTAACTGGACCGGGCAAATTCAACCCAGATGTCCGGCAGACTGACACCTTCAAGACCTAATCTACATGTAGGGTGGATATATAGATGCTTGGACACGTCGGCCACGTCGGACTGACGGCTCGGGCCATGCCAAATCTCTTGAAGACATCACCAACCTTGCCCGATCCATCCTTTTTCTCTCCTCCTTTTTGCCCCGTCCGCATAACCGCCATAGTAGCTCCTCCACGGTTGCTCTCGGATGCTTGCTTGTAGTAAGACCGCGACCACATGCTTGAACACTTGCAATTTGCACGCACCACGGTGAAGGTGTTTGGACTAGAGTATCTGAGAGAACCAAGTGTGAAGGACACATACACTTCAGTTGATTGCATGCACCGGCAATGGAAGAATTATCCGAAAGGTTTGCGTGCACACTACAAAGGTCACACCAAAGAGGTTGCCATTATACTTCAAGTAGTGACATCGAAGGATTTGTGGAGTTAGCATGCTTACTTTGCCACACCTGGTTCTAACAATGATATCAATGTACTCAAGCGATGTTCTTTGTTAAAGAGACTTGTGATGGGGAGTCTTCCGCGTACAACTACGCCATCAATGGGCACAACTACAACATCGGATACTACCATTCCGATGGCATATAATATATCCTCAATGGATAACGTCTGTGAAGACTATATCCGGTCCTCATGGCACGAAACATGGGAAACACACGTGAGGCGAGAATTTTTTTTTATTTTAATTTGAGATGAAGATGAGGTTTTTTCTTTAAAATAGGAAAACAGACAAATAACTTCCCCTGAAGTGGCCCGCAATGATAGGCCCCAACCACTAGTGTACCAATAACCAAGGAAGTGTCACTACATGCGCTAAATGCGAGCTCACTAGTTAGAGGGTACCCGTTGCAAATGTTGCTCTTACTCCTCTCGTGGTGGTAACTGACGCACTGCATGTGCGACAGTTGTCACAACCTACGAGTTTTGTGTCTTTTCTGTAGATTTATTTTTCTCAAACATTTTCTTTCTTGAACCATCCATCCAAATCACAAACTGTTTTCATCATTAACAGGTTTGAACAATTTTTCCGTCAAAAACATGAAATTAAAAAACTAGAAAAAAAATCAAAAAACAAATGGAAAACTGAAAAAAGGGAAACCAGAGCATAGCTGAGCTTTTCACTTTTCAGGAAGCACAACTATGTTTTTGAGTTTTCAAGAAGTAGAACTGTGTTTTTTTTTCACCTTTTGGAAAGCGCAACCATGTTTCTTTTCTTTCAAGAAGTACAAATGTCCTTCATACAAAAGCACTACTGCTTTTCCACTTTCCGCGAAGCGGAACAGTGTTTTTTACCTCGCGAGAAATACAAATGTGCTTCATACGGAAGTACAATTGCGTTTTCCTCTTTTCGGGAAGCACAACTATGAAAGACACATATGTGCTTCATGCCGAAACAGAAACACAACTCTACTTTTCAGCATCCGGCGCATCTGTGCTTTACGATGAAAAAAAGTTAAAAAAAAGTCACAAAAACCTAAGACTCCCGACTCGTAGATAGAGACGGGGGCCAAAACTTTGTGGGCCTATGGTAATATGGCCCAGCCGACGCGTGGGTTATCCATTCACCTCATGCACCTACAAAAAAAATTATCCCATCATCTATATCTATACC
Source organism: Triticum urartu (assembly GCF_056163025.1). Lineage (NCBI taxonomy): Eukaryota > Viridiplantae > Streptophyta > Magnoliopsida > Poales > Poaceae > Triticum > Triticum urartu. Next base: position 725,701,195 of record NC_141874.1, on the reverse strand, counting down.
AATATAAAAAGACCCAAAGGAGCATATCCAATTGATCTCGACCCTCAAACTAAGTCAATCCAACGACCTAGATTGCTCCAATGGTGAGCGTTCAACGTGTTTAATATGCAATTAATATCATACAAATATTGCACTAATCATATAATTAACATACAAATAATATCATACCTAATATCCACATGCAATTAATATATTGCCTAAATATTAACGTGCGTTGCACGTGCGTATTTACTAGTCCCCTTAAATCAATCATTTCATAAAAAAAGTCTCTTTCTTTTTTTTGCGGGAAAAAAAAGTGTCTCAAAAAGATAAAAAAAATAAAAAACAAGAAGAGAAGAAAGGGCATGACGGCTAGACCTAGATCGCACTCCCCATCCCGATCTCCTCGACGCCGCCGCCGCCGCTCATCCAACAACGCCAGCTTCAATTAGTGCGACGGAATAAGTTCTGTTGCAGGTATTGTGGAAGTATCTTCTGTAACGCCAGGAGAAGATCAAATACTACGATAATCTAATTCGTGGTCTCTGTTTTGTAGGAGTTGGGAGAATTAAAATGAAGGCGCGGCAGTTCTTGAACGTGGTGATGCAGAGGTCTGGCAGTGGCAGCTTGTACACGGTAAGCCGCATCAAGGCCGGGGAGCAACTCTTCTACCGGTCCACGGCGGCAGCAGCAGCAGCGCAACCCAAGGAGGGGAATACGACGCTGCCATCATCAGCCGTGGCGCCACCATGGACGGAGAACATCTCGCGGATGCCTCCGCCCAGGCTCAGATTGGAAGCATACCGCTTAGACGGCCCAAGGCTCGATTTTTTGCCCTTCTACGGACGAGGCGGCGATGGCAAGATCCTCTCCATGGACTCGGCGGGCAACACCGTCCTCTGCAACGCCGTCCGCGGTTCCATCCAGCCCGTTCCCTGCCTTAACGAACCCAAGGGGGACAGCCCCGTCTCCTTGTCTATCATTCGTCCGGACACCTCCCATCAAGCCTTGTACGTCATGGACAGGTTTCCCGCTGCTCGCAATGCTTTCATCTTCGAAGCCCTCATCTACGGCAAGAATAGCTGGGAGTGGCACCGGCTCCCTCGGCCGCCCTACGTCAACAACCAAGCCTATAACCGCACAGCCATCCAGTCCTACATGTTGCTTGGTGATGGCGAGACCATCTGCATATCCTCCGCTGGGCCAAGCTCCATCGGCACCTACTGCTTCGATACGGTTAGCTGCACCTGGGAAAAGGTTGGCCGCTGGACCCTGCCATTCCATGGACGGGCTGAGCATGTCCCTGAGCTTTGCAACCTCTGGTTCGGCATGGCCGGCAACAGCGCCAACAGCTTGTGCGCGCTGGACCTCTCCAACCTTGGCAGGGCTCCCAAGTTGCTGCATGACTGGCAGGTCCTCGACACGCCTCATGGATGGGTGCAGAAAAGGGGTAGCCTGCTATACCTTGGAGCCGGCAGGTTTTGCATCTTCAAAAAATTTGACACCGGGGAGCAAGACGCTCAGGGTAATCCCAGCAACACAGCGGCTGTGCTCACCGGTGTGGAGGTAGTCCACAGAGGCACAGAGGATCATCTCAACTCAAAATGATCAAGCACAAGTCCTTTATCAGCTATGCCGGCATCCAATGTGTTCTTTAAGTCACCAATTAAGGCCATGTACGGTTAATCCTCTCCCCATGGTAATGGGATGGGATCATGGGAGGACTTGCGGATTTCATTCAACTCAACACCTTTCAATCTCCACAAACCTGAACTAAACAACCCTAATGTTTAGGGGAGAAAATACGTTCGCTGACAACATGCATGCTCCCTGCTATTTTGCGGCAGCCAGACCAATGTGGACGTAACTTACGCTCAATCAAAAGTAGCCCAATCAGAATCGCGGCCGGAATAGGTAGGCAGGGTAGGTCGCATCGGGGAAAAGTATCATGTGCATCCAACCATTTGGAAAATTCTTGGAAAAATATATATGTTATAGTAGAAACACGAAACCACAAATTCCATATGCAAATTAGTTACATATAAGTAGTATGAGAAATAAAAATGGCTCAAACCATAAAATTCACATCAAAATTAATACATCGTTGCATAGAGGACCTAGGAAGAAAAAAAAATACAACATTGCCCTTCCTTTTTGCATATATGACTCCAAACCATACAGGAGAAACACAATTAAGTCATATCGCATATAGGACTCTAAACCATACAAGAGGATTGCAAGTGATGGGAGGGGATTTAGCGGGGTTTTGACTTGCAGATTTCATTCCACTCAACCCCTTTCAATCTCCACAAACCTGAACCAAACAACTCGATCTAATGTTTAGGGGAGAAAATGCGTTCGCTGAAAACATGATCCCTTCTACTTTGCGGCAGCCGGATCAACATGGATGTACCCTTCGCTGACAACATGATCCCTTCTACTTACGCTGACAATAAAAAATGGCCCAATCGGAAGCGCCCTCGCAATCGGTAGGCAGGGTAGGCCGCATCATCGCCGGACTGGTAGGCACGGTAGGTCGCACCGGGGAAAAGTATCATGTGCACCCAACCATCTGGTGCACCTAATGTTCGGAAATTCTTGGAAAAGTTATGTTATAGTAGCAACATGAAAATATCATTCCATAGAATTTCATATGCAAATTAGTAACATAGTACTATGAGAAATAAAAATGGCCCAAATCAGAAAATGCATATCAAAATTAATGCATCACTGCATAGAGGAACTAGGAAGAACAAAAAAATTACAAGATCGCCCTTCCTTGTTTGCATATATGACTTCAAACTATACAAGAGAAATGCAATTGAGTCATATCGTAGATACAACTCTAAACCATACAAGAGGATTGCAAATGATTACATTGTTTTAAATAGCGCCCTGTAGCGTTTAGAGAGGTTCTGCGCTAAGGGACTATGGTCATAACACATGACCAAGCGTTTTAGCTATAGCATTTAGGGAGGTCCACTGCTATGAGGCGTAGCCCACTTGAAACTATGATTTGAGTCATATCACACGTAACCGACGAGATCATTGTCTTCGACACAAACCTTACCAGCGATGGGCAAGGGGATAAGGGCCTCGCATGGAGGTTGAAGATGGCACATTCATAAGCATTTCCTTTGTTGATATGCAAAAAAAAATTACGAGAAAACTTCTGATGTACTCATCTTCAATCATGACAGTACAACGAATACCAGAAAAATAATAAAAATTACATCTATATCCGTAGATTACCTAGTGACGACTACAAGCATTGAAGCGAGCCGAAGCCACGCCGCCGTCATCACCCCTCCCTCGCCGGAGGCGGGCAACACTTCTTGTAGTAGATAGTCGGAAAGTTGTTGTGCTAAGGCCCCATATGACCAACACACTAGAATAGAAACCACCGATGTTGAAGACTAGCGTAGATCAGAAGGTCAGCCCAAAGACACGCAAATGTAGACGAACTACGACCAGATCCAAGAAAATCTACCAAGGACAAATCCGCCGGAGACACACCTCCACACACTCACTGACGATGATAGAAGCACCACCGGGACGGGGGCTAGGCGGGAGAACCTGATTCCATCTTCAGGGAGCCGCCACCGTCTCGTCTTCCTGAGCAGGACACAAACCCTAACAAAACTCAAAGGAACATATAAAAAACGAAGCCCTCCCGCCGGCAAGGGCTGGGATCCACTATGCCACACCATGGCCCTAATGCCACCGAAGACGATGCGGACCGGCAGCGCCGCCGACATGAGGCAGAGAAACCCTAGTCTTTTTGAGGGGAGGAGGCAACTGCCGTACGTAAATTGTGTAACGAACTGCAAAAAGAATTGGACAAACTTGTTGATATGCAATTTCTCCAACTATACTCTTGCAATCCTATGCCCAAAATCTCTCCCAGGATCATGTCATGTGGTTAGAGGCGAAAATTTTTATTACAATTTATTTTGGCCAAAAAGCAAATAAACCTTTTTATTTTCCAAAAAACCTAAGAATGTGGTTTGACTAAAAATATTTATTTTTTCAAAACATTAATTCATTAAAAATAATTTCCGGAGTCTATTATATATAAGATCACTAGCCTCTTCAAGATTATAATTTCGAAATACAATTTGTTTTGTAGAAATGGTTAAAAATTTATTTTTCACAAATCTCAGTAATTTACCCAAGAAATATTTCATCATTTTGAACATCCCACATGAGTTTCACTACATGGCCATGTTCAAAATAATGATCAAACATCAATCACACACTCGCTCCTAGTTTGACCTATAAAAAATCTTTGAAAAAAATCTCAAAACAGCACATGATTATGTTCCCTATCTACTATCTAGTTGGCAACCTTTCTTACCCAGCAGAAATTTGGAGCGAAACTTCAGATTTACTCCTCTGTTCAAACAATGGAATTGGATGCTCTACTCAAAATATTGTCTGCACCCACTGTTCTACCCTCTCCTTGCCCCTAGTCCTTGCACGTGCCACTAGTACGGAATCGGGCTTTGCAGCGCCGTAGGTGGTTTCTCCTTTCTAACCGCCTCTATTGCTCAGAACATTGCAGGTAGTTTCTTATTACTAACTGCCTCGAATGCTCAGAGCACCGCAATCAATTTCTTCAATTAGGTAACAAGCCCTCCTATTGAAATTCATAGAAACAACAAACTTATGCATATACACTGAAACGGATATAAAACAACATCACCATTCTATATTTTAACATCACACGCAGAAAACAGAGTTAATTAAACATGAGAACTCATCCGACATGTTTTATACAACACAGACATCCTAGGCCTCCAGGCTCCAGCCTAACACATGAAGCAACACTAGCTCCAGCAGTAGACTAAAGGCAAGACCACTGTGAAGGGCAGGCAATGTCGAGATAGAGGAAGGAGAGTCAGCCGTGCAGCAGATTCCTTTCCGATTATCTGTCGCACCGCTCGGTTCTGTTATAAAGTCAGTAGCAAGCTCTCCGATTTTAAGGCCATCAAATTGCATAATTTGTCAGTGCTTTGTAATCGTTAGTGCCGTTTAAATGGTTAGTGCAACTACAATTGTCCCACTATTCTGAATCTTTATGCTTAGTGCTAAAGAGCTTCTACGCTAGATGTTTCTGAATTTTAATGACAAGTGATGTTGAATTATTCAGTTTTGCTTCTTTAATACTATGTTCCTGCATAATAGGTTCAGTTATTCTTTTTCTAATTTATTTTTGAGAATCTAAATATGAAGAGTGCTTAGTGCATAGCTTTTATTTATTTTTAATGATAGTGCATAGCTATAGTTGCCCGTGCTTAAAACTGCAGGTGCAGACGTCTCTGCTGAAAACTGACTACGGTGTGGGCTGTCTTCCCTTTGGGCCGATCCCCTTTGTTAGATCTTGAATGGACGTCAGATAAAGGGGGGCAAGTTGCAGCGTGTCACCTGATCTCTGTTCCATCCGATCCCAGCCGCCGCCGCCGTCGTCCCCGCTGCGACCGCCACCTTCGATTCGGTGGACTTGGAGGGGAAGACACTTGGACATCTCTGCCGCAGGTATTAATTTCTCCTTATTTCTTTCTGTTGCCCTTGTCGATCTTATTTGTTTTCGTGGAAGTGTTTGGTCTCTGGGGCATCATTCATCATCTAATTCCTGATCTCTCTTTGTTGGTAAGGAGTGGTGAGCGATGAAGGCGCGGCAGTTGATGAACGTTGTGATGCAGAGGTATCGCGGTGGGAGCTTGTATACGGTGAGTCGCATCAAGCCCGAGGAACAACTCTTCTACCCATCCACGGCCGAAGCACGGGCAGCAGCAAAATCCAAGGTCAATCTCACGGACTGCCCATCAGGCGTGGTGCCACCATGGATGGAGACCATCTCGCGGATTCCTCCGCCCAGGCTCAGACTCGAACGATCCATCTCAGACGAGGAAAGGATGGATTTCCTGCCCTTCCACGAACGAGGCAGCGGCGGCGCTAGCAGGATCCTCTGCGTGGACGTCGAGGGGCGCACAGTCCTATGCGACATGGACGCCGGCTCCCTCCAGCTGATTCCATGCCTCAACAGTCCCAAGGGGAGCAGGCCCATCGGCTTCTCCGCTACTGATGCCGAAGCCGACGACCCCGAGCGTGCCCATGTCTTCTACGTCATGGGAAGGTACCCTGTCAGCTGCAATCCCTGCAACTTCGAGGCACTCATGTACAGCGACCCTTCCAATGGCGGGAGGTTGAAAGGGTGGCATTGGCACCCGCTGCCGCCACCACCTGCCTATGTTGACGAGTGCCCTGTCCTTTGCCGTGCGCTGCTTGACATTGAAGGTGACTCCATCCTTGTCATCTCCTCTGGACAAAAAAGCGTCGCCACCTACTGCTTCAACACGGCCAGTCACAGGTGGTTTAAGGCCGGCCCCTGGAAACTGCCATTCTATACTCGTGCCGTGCATGTACCAGAGCTCGACAACCTCTTGTTTGGCATTGACACCGATAAACACCACTTTTGTGCAATGGATATATCCTCCCGTCTTCTCTCGGAAAGGGGTCCACCTTTGGTGTACACTTGGCCACACCTTGATCTGCCCGAGGACTGGGCGATGCTAGATTGCAGCTTCGTCTACTTGGGAGCTGGGAGGTTTTGCATCACCAAAGTCTTTGAGTTTGGTTTCGATGAATGCACTGGCGACACGACTGATATGGGTGTTGTGATGTCTGGTGTGGAGGTAGTGCGTCACAAGAAGTCTGGACTTGTTATGGTCAACCATAGGTCCAAATTCTACAATTGCATCTGGGATGACATCCAGTGTGTCTTGTAAGGGTATAACTCCACTAGTGAAAGTGAAAGGGAAGCAAATAAAACAGTATTTCCTAGAGGATTGGAACTCTGTGTCGTCCCCTTTCCATTCCATTTGTATTTAGTAGTTAATTACAACTTCGGGTATGTTAGTTTTTGGGTACTACAGTAGTTCACAGCAACATGGATGTAACTTGTGCTCATTTCGTGTGGGACTTGGGGGGTGAAAAACACTAAATCGACAACGCGACCCCCGAATACGCGCGCATAAGCTCCGTCGCCGCTCGTAGTGGATCTGGCCATACTCCGCCGCAACCATATGTGGTTCCGGTTGTACTTCGTCGCCTCCGCGCTATGGCCGTCCACCGCTGCCCCTAGAGGGCGAATGCCCCGACCCCAGCCGGCCCAAGCTCCGCCCTCTATGGACCACCAGCGCGAACCCGCAACTACCCCCGACACTTGCCGCCCTTCTCATTTTGCCGCCCAATGCCTGCTCCGCCGACCACTGCACTCTCCTCTGGCAACCCCTGGTTTGCTCCATGTAGATATATATTGTCCCTCCCTTTTTCTTTGTGTTTTAATGTGAAATTAGGTTACTATCATTTATTATAGTCATGTATTAAAGTTGATTTTGATGATGATATGGTATTAAGATGATATGTGTGGTGCTTGATATCTGATGTCGAACCGGCCATCGAGCCCTCGTACTACATGTTGTGTGTATGATTTTTTGGCCCGCGAGCTGAGGCAGCAATTTGTTGCTTACGATGAATTTCACGCAATGTCTGGGAATATACATGAGTGCCAACATTGTGGCAAAAAGTAGATTCATTTTCCTTTGACTAAATTTTTTGCACTCAATGCATCCAATTAGCAAAGGTCATGTCAATTTTTTATTGAACTTTTACAGATATTTTATCTAATTCATTAAATTTCATAAATATTTTTAAGTAAATTCTATGGATTGTATACAAAATTTTATACAATTTGTTGCTCGTGATGAATTTCTATGCCTTTTCAGGAATATACATGAGTAGAGACTTTTTTTGACACGTTCATTTTTGCTTCGTCAAATTTCCGCCATGCAATATGTTCTATTTTTAGCAAAGTTCATGCCAAAACATTTATTAAATGTTATAGATATTATGAAGTAATTCGTTTGATTCATAGATATTTCAAAGCATTTTATGGATTCCACATATTGGAATTGACCGCGTGGGGGGGGGGGGGGGGTGCCGGCTCATGATAGGTGGTTTTGTATCCTATAGGAGGGGTTCATGCGGGCGGGGTGATATTGCGATTTACTCATTCTTTATTTTTTATCTATCTATCAGTTCCTACAATATAGTGCAATTTAATATTGTAACTAGCAGGACAAGAAGGTAGGCAACCTTCTTGAAGTGTTAGGGGCAAGTTTGAATTGTGTTTTGTGTACGCGTACACATGACTTTGTTCGAATAACTCATTTCAATAAACCCTGGTTCTCGACTAAGGGACATAGTTATATAGCTAGGTTACTTCACCCTTATACTTGGGGCTATCCAATCACTATTACGAGAGAGCAAGCAGTGGGCTATAGGTTGTGCACCAGGTGGTTCTGGCCCAACAACAAGTTTTATTCGCAAATGTTTATTAATTAGACCGGCTACTACGCCTCGCATAATTAAAGGTTTGGGAAGCAGCCGGACTCCATTTTGGATGAAATTTGATATGCAGCCTCATCAGACAATTCCAGGACCATACAAATCATCCCAACTATATGGGATACCGTTTCCCATATGCTTAGAAAATATCTCCATTCATTCAATAAACGGAGTTACGGAGCGGTTGCACAATAACATTCTCCTGAGTCATGAAGTCCTTCATGCACAGAGAGAGAGAGGAGAGAGAGAGAGAGAGAGAGAGAGAGAGAGAGAGAGAGAGAGAGAGAGAGAGAGATTGACCACCAACAGCGGAACACACATGTAGCAGCATTTGTTACCCTCGCGTGCAGTTGCACTGATCCGGCTACCCTGGAATGCGTAGCATGTCGTGAGGCCTTCGCCCTTGCACATGATCTAAACTTGCAGGAACTTGTTATTGCATGTGATGCATCCACTGTAGTAATTAAAGAACATCAACGAAGGGAGCAGGTGCGCATACAACTCAGTGCTTGTCGAGACCAAGGAATGAGCAAGTTTCTTCAATTCAATAAGATTTACTCTTGGGAGGCTGGAGGGTTGAACTACAAGGCACATAATCTTGTAAAGAATGTGCTCTCTCGGAAATCCGTTGGTACTCTTAGGAGCGCACAACGTGTGTGCGCTCCTGCACGCGAAAATATTTTTTGAAATGTCTAAAGAATTCCAACAAATATTTTATGTGTTCTTTGTCACATCCAAATGCTATATACAAATTTGTAGGAAAAAAGATTAAACATTTTGGCCTATGCAAAAAAGAAAGGAAGAAAACACCAAATTTTACCTCAAAATGTCACCCTAAATTTGTTTTTTGACCGGCGAAACATTGTTGCTCTGTTTCGCTTGAAAATTTTCAAGGATGCTTGCGACAATAACGCGAACATCTGCACAAAAATTCAGAATTTTTTAAAATATTTACTATATTTTGAATTTACTATTCATGCGGTTGCGCGCACTCTCGGGAGCCAAAACGCCATTCTCTCTCTCCCTTGATCTGGTCGTTATTTTTTTGCAGACAATTCAAAGAGCTTTATTCAAACAAACGCATTTCTAGGACAATCAGCAAGTAAGCTGGTCACTAGGAAGCTAGGAGTATCATCCAGCCAACTATCAGTCACACTTAGTGCACAAGCACGCTTTGCACATAGGTGTGCTGGAATATTTGCTGACCGATTTACATGTTGAACATCAAATAAAGTAAAGTCACTAACTAGCTCTCCAATTTCAAGTAACAGCGGAGCCACAATTGAACGTGAATTGTGGCGAGTATTCCAGAGTCGTACCTGAGAGAGTCATGGATTGGGGGGTATCCGGACAGCCGGACTATATCATTTGGCCGGACTGTTGGACTATGAAGATACAAGATTGAAGACTTCGTCCCGTGTCCGGATGGGACTCTCCTTGGCGTGGAAGGCAAGCTTGGCAATACGGATATGTAGATCTCCTTCCTTGTAACCGACTCTGTGTAACCCTAGCCCCCTCCGGTGTCTATATAAACTGGAGGGTTTAGTCCGTAGGACCAAGAACAACAATCATACCATAGGCTAGCTTCTAGGGTTTAGCCTCTCCGATCTCGTGGTAGATCAACTCTTGTAAAACTCATATCATCAAGATCAATCAAGCAGGAGTAGGGTTTTACCTCCATCGAGAGGGCCTGAACCTGAGTAAAAACATCGTGTCCCTTGTCTCCTGTTACCATCCGCCTAGACGCACAGTTTGGGACCCCTACCCGAGATCCGCCGGTTTTGACACCGACATTGGTGCTTTCATTGAGAGTTCCTCTGTGTCGTCATCGTTAGGCATGATGGCTCCTTCGATCATCGATAGCGATGTAGTCCAGGGTGAGACTTTTCTCCCTGGACAGATCTTTGTATTCGGCGGCTTCGCACTGCGGGCCAACTCACTTGGCCATCTGGAGCAGATTGAGAGTTACGCCCCTGGCCACCAGGTCAGGTTTGGAAGTTTAAACTACACGGCCGACATCCGCGGAGACTTGATCTTCGACGGATTCGAGCCCTTACCGAGTGCGCCGCACGGTCACGGTGGGCATGATTTAGCTCTACCATCAGACAGTGTTCGGAAGATCGCATCGGCGACCGCTCCGACCCTCAATTCGGAGCCAATTGCGCCATCCATGGACAGGTGGATAGACCCCGCCATGGAGGCCGCATTCTTAGCGGCGATCGAGCCGAGTATCGACCTTACCCTTCATGAGAGCCGTGTTGACAAACTGCCGGATCCTTCCCCGGCCACGGACTCCGAACCGCCTATGCCCGTGCTTACCGAATCCAACTGGGCGCCGATCATGGAGTTTACCTCCGCGGATATCTTTCAGTACTCGCCCTTCGGTGACATACTGAACTCATTAAGCTCTCTCTCCTTGTCAGGAGAGTCCTGGCCGAACTATGTCTGGCAGGATTGGGATGCGGATGACGAAGAAAATCGCCACCCACCCACCACCCACTTAGTAGCCACTGTCGACGAATTGACCGACATGCTCAACTTCGACTCCGAAGACATCGACGGTATGGACGACGATGCAGGAGACGAACATGAGCCACTGCCCACAGGGCACTGGACGCCCACTTCATCATATGATGTATACATGGTGGACACACCCAAAGAAAACGACGACGAGGCACGGAAGGACGCAGCGAATGATCGTTCCCTCGAGAAGCAGTCAAGGCGGCGGCGTAAGCGCCGCTCCAAATCCTGCCTCGGCAGAAACAACGATCATATAGACCCAGTGATAGAGCAGGGTGAGCCAGCGGACGATGAACACGGCATTAAACCACCGTCCGACCACGGCAACACGGAGAATCAAACCGAACAACCCGTCTCCGGCGAAGATAACAGTCCGGATGATATCACACCGGACAAACACCTGGAGCAATATAATCTCCATCAAAGGCTTGTCGCCACTGCGCGGAGTCTGAAAAAGCAGAAGCAAAAGCTCAAGGCTGCGCAAGATACACTCAGAATTAGATGGAGTAAAGTACTTAACACCGCAGAAAAGTATGGCGGCAGTCGCCACACGAAGAGCTACCCGAAGCGAAAGCTACTACCTGAATTCAATGATGAGGCCTTAGAGCCCCTGCAATCAACAAACAAAACAGCCATCCGGTCGGATAGACGACCTCGTGGCCAACATAGAGCGGCAAACGACGCCGCACACAAGCCAGTACGCGATCCACGTGAGGACTCGCATCAAAAGGACGGCCCAACTAGATCCATCTACGGGCCAAGAAAGCGCGCTCCAGCACGCAATGCAACACAACAAACATCCGAACACCACGGTATACCCAAATACAGGGGTGTCGCACACCCCCTATGTCTCACCGATGAGGTGCTGGACCATGAATTTCTAGAGGGATTCAAACCTGTAAACATAGAAGCATACGACGGAACGACAGACCCTGGGGTCTGGATTAAGGACTACATCCTCCATATCCACATGGCTCGAGGAGACGATCTCCATGCCATCAAATACTTACCCCTCAAGCTCAAAGGGCCAGCCCGGCACTGGCTTAAAAGCCTCCCCGAAAACACCATTGGAAGTTGGGAAGAGCTCGAGGACGCTTTTCGGGAAAATTTTCAAGGGACGTATGTCCGACCACCGGATGCAGACGATTTAAGTCATATAACTCAACAGCCCGGAGAGTCAGCCCGAAAGCTTTGGAACAGGTTTCTTACTAAAAAGAACCAAATAGTCGACTGTCCAGACGCCGAAGCCTTAGCAGCTTTCAAACACAGCGTTCAAGACGAATGGCTCTCCAGACACCTCGTCCAAGAAAAACCGAGAACAATGGCTGCATTAACAAGCCTCATGACCCGCTTTTGCGCGAGCGAGGACAGCTGGTTAGCCCGATGTAGCACCAGCGACCCAAGTACATCCGAAGTTAGGGACGGAAACGGGAAGCCATGACGCAGCAAAAACAAGCGCCGGAATAAAGAAGACAGCCCAAAGAGCACGGCGGTAAACGCCGGATTCAGAAGCTCTCGGCCAAGTCAGCAAAAGCCGCCCCCCAACGGCAACAGGGACGAACTGTCCAGCCTAAACAAGATTCTGGACAAAATATGTCATATCCACAGCACCCCCCGATAAACCTGCAAATCATACCCATAGAGAATGTTGGTTCTTCAAGCAGTCTGGCAAACTCAACGCTGAACACAAGGGGCTGGATACACCAAGTGAAGACAAGGACGAGCCTCGCAAACAAAGCACTGGGGAACAGAAGAAATTCCCACCAGAAGTCAAGACAGTAAACGTGTTACACGTGACGAAGGGGAGAAACAAAGCGTCGCTCCTAGAGACACATGCCCCAGGGCCCGTTACCACTGAGTTCTGCCACTAGTCGTCCCAACCGATCACCTTCGACCATCGGGATTACTCGGCCAATATCCGGCATGCAGGATGGGCTGCCTTGGTGTTAGACCCAATAATTGACGGATACCACTTTACACGAGTCCTGATGGACGGCGGCAGTAGTTTAAACCTGACATATCAGGACACAGTCCGCAAAATGGGGATGGACCCAACAAAAATCGGCCATAGCAGTACTACCTTTAAAGGAGTAATGCCAGGCCCAGAAGCCCATTGCACGGGCTCCCTGCTACTGGAGGTTATATTCGGCTTTCCCGACAACTTCCGAAGTGAAAAGTTAACCTTTCACATCGCTCCGTTCCAAAGTGGCTATCAAGCACTACTCGGACGCGAAGCTTTTGCTCGCTTTAACGCAATACCGCATTACGCTTCTCTCACGCTTAAGAGTGCCGGTCCACGTGGCATCATTACAGTAAATGGAAGTATATATTGAGCGCTCCTTGCGCGCGGAAGACCATGCGACTGCCTTGGCAGCCGCACACTAGACGGCCTCACCAAATAGAGCATCCCACAGGTCGTTAAGACCACGGACACGGTTAGACGAGTCCGGTGTAGCTATATATAATTGAGACAGGTTTGATGGCTATACCCCTATAATAATACAAGGGGCTCAACGCGTGTAAACAAGTGACAATTAGACTCAACTTTACTCATCTTGAACTGTATATGGTTTATTTCGTATAACCTACCTTTTTGCACAACTTCTCAGCTAAGTTCCTCTCTTTTACAGATGACCATCGTGCTACACCCGCCCAGGATACGGCACAACGGAGACACAGGCGCAGACGTGCAGCAGGGACCCGTTCCAAGGATTATTTTCAGATTAAGACCCTGCGTAAACCTTTTTTACTGTCTCTTGTTGATACACATCCCCCGGATTCTCAGTACAACTGAGAAGGATACTGGCGTATTGGCATGTGGCCACGTCAGAATATTGCACGTACCTGGACACCAGGGGCTTATTAATTACAAAGGGCACTGTTCAGCCCGATTTACATCATAAAGACCGAATACCTTAGGGAGTGTTCGGCGTCGCGAGTTTGGCCTTATATGCATCAGCTCCGAATCATGTCTTTGGTCAAATGTTGGGTTTGCCCGGCTCCTGTGTTTTGCTGCCTTACGTTCTGCTCTATCGGCTAAGGCGGCACTAGGAGAACTACTGCGATTGTGCCCTGGTTCATCCGGACGAGCACCTCAGTAGAGAAAGCCGAAAACTGACTGTCATGATATAGTGTGAAACTGGTCAACCACTCGATGACCTAGCGGAATCTTCGGGATTCCTCCGCCTTAACGAAGGGCCGTTTCCCGGTCAGGCATGTACGCGCCCTGAATTCGGATGAGCGCGGAGCCAGCAGGGGCTATATGGTAGCCCCACTGTCAAACTCCTCTGGCTAAGTGAAAGTGTTAAAGCATTATAGTCCAATTGCCTAGTTTGCTACGCTATCACCTCCTTAATGGACCAAGATGTTGGATCAAGTGTGAACATGCGCCTTCTGCGAGCACCCCCGCATTATATGCGTGGGGGCTGAAGCCGACGACTGCCATCTTTCAGGATATATACATATATACATAAACGGCCGCACAGGAGGTATTATAATTCTTTTAGGAAAAAGTATAAAATAGCATTTACAATTCAGTAAAAAATTGTTTTTCAATGGGAATACATGTCATTAGAACATAATATTCTTCAAGCACTGCGCTTCTCTTGAACGAGCGCCCTCGAGAACTTCTCGAAAGTAGTGCTCGGCAGGTACTCGGCTCTCGTCCGAATCTTGGGCTGCAATGGCGGTGGCCTCCATCTCCGCCCAGTATGTCTTCACACGGGCAAGGGCCATTCCGTGAACCCTCTACGCACGCCGACCTCTTCATTGCGTTGATGTGCGGCACTGCACCAAGGAACTGCTGCACCAAACTAAAATAACTGTTCGGCTTTGGCCTTTCCGGCCACAGATGATCCACAACAGACCTCATGGCGAGACCGGACAATCTATTCAGCTCGGCCCATTCGGCCAACCGATCAGTCAATGGAAGCGGACGCTCTGGAACGTTCAATTGTGACCAGAACAGTTTTTCCACTTCGCGATCCTTTTGATCTCAGAAGTATTCGGCCGCATCGGCAGCACTCGCTGCTAAATCCAGATATGCTTCCGCAAAACTCCACAGCCGGTCCAAAGGAGCATACTTAGGATCTCCGAACTTCATCCGCAGCTTAAAGGGCTTCCGAGCCGCGATATCTCTGGCTTGACGCAGCTCCTCCTTCATCGCTCTCATGGCAGACCGGGTGTCTTTGGCCGCCATCGTGGCCTTCTCCAGGTCTGTCCTCTTTGCTTGATCTTCCTTTTCAAGAAGCTTGCAACGGTCAGCGGCATTCTTCAATTCCACAGCCATCCTAGCTATTTCCTCCTTGCTGTGGCAGTGAGCAGCCTGTTCGGCTTTTAGCTCCTCGATTGCCTTTAGGGCAGCCGCATCGCTTTTTCTGGCTTGTTCTTTGGCTCGGGCAAGTTTTGCCCGAAGGTTCTCCATGGCCGCAGCTCCGTATGCATTCACACACACGTTATAGATACTGGCATCATGCTCCTCTTCCCATGTGTCACCGGAGGAATCACATACCTTGTGCCTCGTCAAGCCGCTTGTTGACAAGTACGATGTCGGCATCTGCCACGTCAAGCTGCCGCTTTAACTCGGCAAACTCATTAGTCCGGCTGGCCATCGGACACTTCGCCACCTGCATATTAAGGCGGCAAGATTATTCCTGGGACTATGATCCTCTGTGCGCCGTCGTCTTCGACAGCACCCAGTGTCTCAGGGGCTACTATCTCCACAGGGCGCATCTAAAAATGTGCGGTGCTTTCAAAAATGTACATCCTTTCGCGCATCTCAAAACCCATCAGTAGACTCGTAAAGACTTCATGCAACCCACTTTCGGCGGAGGAAATCCTTTCAATCATCGTACCCATCAACGTGCGGTGCTCTTCTGAGATAGCCGCTTGCTCTAACAGATCCCTCAGTATGTCTGACCGCACACCAGACGGTGTCGGACTCTTTCGATTGCTCTCTTCAAGAGCCGGATACTGAGGACTTCGGGTGGCCATACGATTACCTTCTGGCCTTGCCGGATCAGGAGAAACCCTCCGCGACGACACCTCGGGGTCGCCCGCCTCATGAGGTGGTATGGCAGGGGGAGGCGTTTCGCTCTCCATCATCTCTAGAAGAAGATCCCCCGAAGAGAAGCTCTGCTGAGAATCCGAACTGCAAAATAAAGGCTTCGGTTATTTTCCTCAGAAGTAAAGCAAGATATTTTCATTATTAAGGTACCCTTTTACTTACAGCTCGGTGGAGGGCTGATCCACTTGAGGGCATAGTGCGGCCGGGGTATCCCCGGGGCAGGACCCTCCGGCGAAGATTTCTTCCCCCGTTTGGAGACCATTATCTCCGGGTCCTCGGAGGCGGTCCTCTTTCTTCCCTGGGGAGAGGAAGTTTTAGTTCCTCCTTCCCGGCTAGCCTCCTTCGCGGAGGTGCTAGCCTCTTTGTTCCACCCTTTATCTTCTCCTGAAGGTGCTTGATAAGGCGTGATCTCCAGCATCCTGGTAAACACGGGATCTGGTGAGGTCTCAGGGAGGGGGGCCGGACACCTGATCAACTTTGCCTTCGCTATCCAATCCTGGTCAAAGAGCGGCTTTTTAGGGCGATGTTGTGATAAATAAACGGACGGTGTGTTCGGATGCGGGGCTACTTACTTGGGTATCCGGGCGATTGCAGCTCAGACCTGCATCCTCAGTGGTGTCCGGACACATTATTTGTGGTCCGAAGAACAATTTGTACATCTCCTCAGGTGTCATGCCGAGGAAGTGTTGAAGAGCTCGTGGTCCCTCCGGATTGAACTCCCATAGGCATAGGGGACGACGTTTGAAGGGCAGGACTCGGCGAATTAACATGACTTGCATTACCATGACCAGACTGACATCTCTCTCAAGGAGATCTCGGATGCGGCTCTGCAATATGTGCACATCCTTTACTGGCCCCCAGTCTAGCCCCTTGTTGACCCATGATGTTAGTCGTGGCGGGGGACCCGAGCGAAAGACAGGTGGGGCCACCCACTTGGTACCCCTGGGAGCTGTGATATAAAACCACTCTTGTTGCCATAAACTGGACACCTCCTGGAAAGAGCCCTCGGGCCATGGGGCGTCGGTGTTTTTGCTTATTACGGCGCCTCCGCACTCTGCGTGCCGCCCCTCGATCATCTTCGGCTCCACTTTGAAGGTCTTGAGCCATAGTCCGAAGTGAGGGGTAATACGGAGGAAAGCTTCGCACACGACGACGAACGATGAGATGTGGAGGATGGACTCCGGAGCTAAATCGTGGAAGTCCAGCCCATAATAGAACATAAGCCCCCTCACGAAGGGATCTGGCGCGAAGCCTAGCCCTCGGAGGAAGTGAGATACGAACACGACGCTCTCACCGGGCTTGGGAGTGGGAATAACCTGCCCTTGAGTAGGCAGCCTATGCGGGATTTCGCCGGTCAGGTACCTGGCCTCCCTTAGCTTTATTACGTCTTCCTCCATGACAGAGGAAGGCATCCACATACCTTGAAGGTTGGATCCGGACATAATCGGAGGTCCGAAGCGCCTAAACCTGAGCTTTGGGTGTTGGAACTCGAGGCGGGAGGTGGATTCGATTGAGATCGAAAGAAAAGAATAGGCCTTGGTCTCTTTATAAAGAGATTGAATACCAAGTGCCCTCCTCGTGACCGTTTGGGACGTACCTCCGATTGAGGGGTCATACCAATGGGCGCGATTGGGTTACCCACGTATGTGTTGATGAGAATCCCGTAATAAAGGGGACACGATCTCTGCTTCGACAAGACGTGCCAACGAAACCGCCTCGCGAAACACGCTAAGATTGGTTATGGAAAACGGTTCGAATAAAGGCTTGGCTGTGGTGTGATGTCACACTACGGGGTACGTCAGCAGATTAGATTTGTGGAAATATTATTCTCTCTACGGTGGTATGTGGAACTTGTTTTGCAAAGCCGGACACGATCCTCGTGTTCAAAATCTTCTATGAAGTATTCAGAGGAGGCACCCGCCTTGCAATGCCAAAGACAATCTGCGCGCCAGACTCATCGTCATTGAAGCCTGGTTCAGGGGCTACTGAGGGAGTCCTGGATTAGGGGGTATCCGGACAGCCGGACTATATCCTTTGGCCGGACTGTTGGACTATGAAGATACAAGATTGAAGACTTTGTCCCGTGTCCGGATGGGACTCCCCTTGGTGTGGAAGGCAAGCTTGGCAATACGGATATGTAGATCTCCTTCCTTGTAACCGACTCTGTGTAACCCTAGCCCCCTCCGGTGTCTATATAAACCGGAGGGTTTAGTCCGTAGGACCAAGAACAACAATCATACCATAGGCTAGCTTCTAGGGTTTAGCCTCTCCGATCTCGTGGTAGATCAACTCTTGTAATACTCATATCATCAAGATCAATCAAGGAGGAGTAGGGTTTTACCTCCATCGAGAGGGCCCGAACCAGGGTAAAAACATCGTGTCCCTTGTCTCCTGTTACCATCCGCCTAGACGCACAGTTCGGGACCCCCTACCCGAGATCCACCGGTTTTGACACCGACAGAACCATCTCCAGACTGTCTAGCTCCATGATCACATGTGTGAGTCCGCGTAGCTTCACAAATAGCACACCATCCCGCATATAAAGGGCTTCTGCTATCAGTGGATCAGAAATGCCCAAGTGGGGCTTACACTAAGCACCCATGAACTTCACATCAGAACGAGCTACACCTCCCGCACTGATGACCCACAAGTATAGGGGATCTATCATAGTCCTTTTGATAAGTAAGAGTGTCGAACCCAACGAGGAGCAGAAGGAAATGATAAGCGGTTTTCAGCAAGGTATTCTCTGCAAGTACTGAAATAAGTGGTAACAGATAGTTTTGTGATAAGATAATTTGTAACGAGCAACAAGTAACAAAAGTAAATAAAGTGCAGCAAGGTGGCCCAATCCTTTTTGTAGCAAAGGACAAGCCTGGACAAACTCTTATATAAGGTAAAGCGCTCCCGAGGACACATGGGAATATCGTCAAGCTAGTTTTCATCACGTTCATATGATTCACGTTCGGTACTTTGATAATTTGATATGTGGGTGGACCGGTGCTTGGGTGCTGTTCTTACTTGAACAAACATCCCACTTATGATTAATCTCTATTGTAAGCATCCGCAACTACAACAAAAGTATTAAGGTAAACCTAACCATAGCATGAAACATGTGGATCCAAATCAGCCCCTTACGAAGCAACGCATAAACTAGGGTTTAAGCTTCTGTCACTCTAGCAACCCATCATCTACTTATTACTTCCCAATGCCTTCCTCTAGGCCCAAATAACGGTTAAGTGTTATGTAGTCGACGTTCACATAACACCACTAGAGGCTAGACAACATACATCTCATCAAAATATCGAACGAATACCAAATTCACATGACTACTAATAGCAAGACTTCTCCCGTGTCCTGGGGAACAAACGTAACTACTCACAAAGCATATTCATGTTCATAATCAGAGGGGTACTAATATGCATAAAGGATCTGAACATATGATCTTCCACCAAATAAACCAACTAGCATCAACTACAAGGAGTAATCAACACTACTAGCAACCTACTAGTACCAATCCCGGACTTGGAGACAAGAATTGGATACAAGAGATGAACTAGGGTTTTGAGATGAGATGGTGCTGGTGAAGATGTTGATGGAGATTGCCCTCTCCCGATGAGAGGAGCGTTGGTGATGACGATGGCGATGATTTCCCCCTCCCGGAGGGAAGTGTCCCGGCAGAACAGCTCCGCCGGAGCCCTAGATTGGTTCCGCCTCGTGGCGGCGGAGTTTCGTCCCGAAAGGTTGCTTATGATTTTTCCTCATCGAAAGACCTCATATAGCAGAAGATGGGCATCGGAGAGCCAACAGGGGGCCCACGAGGTAGGGGGCGCGCCCTAGGGGGGCGCCCCCCGCCCTCGTGGACAGGGTGTGGGCCCCCTGGTCTTCATCTTTGGCAAGGATTTTTTATTATTATTAACTAGATGTTCCGTGGAGTTTCAGGACTTTTGGAGTTGTGCAGAATAGGTCTCTAATATTTGCTCCTTTTCCAGTCCAGAATTCCAGCTGCCGGCATTCTCCCTCCTTATGTAAACCTTGTAAAATAAGAGAGAATAGCCATACGTATTGTGACATAACGTGTAATAACAGCCCATAATGCAATGAATATCAATATAAAAGCATGATGCAAAATGGACGTATCAACTCCCCCAAGCTTAGACCTCGCTTGTCCTCAAGCGAAAGCCGATAACGATAAATATGTCCTCATGTTTAGAGGTAGAGGTGTCGATAAAAATAATATACGGACATGAAGGCATCATGATTATTCTTATAACAACAACATATATGAATATTGTCATATGATTTCTTATGCTCAAGTAATAAACTATTCACAAAGCAAAAGTATGAATCATAAACTTTATTGAGAACCAACAAACTATAATCTCGGTCATTGAAGCAATTGCAATTTATCATAACATCAGAAAGAGTCTATGTCAGAGCTTAAAAGCAAGTCCACATACTCAACTAGCATCTAGTCCTTCATAATTGCTAACACTCACACAATACTTGTGGTTACGGAATTTTAATCGGACACAGAGAAAGATAGGGGCTTATAGTTTCGCCCCACAACCTTTTACCTCAAGGGTAACGTCAACAATAATAACTCATGCTCCCCTACATCCAATTAGGTACATATATCAGGATCTTTCCAACATACTATGCTTGCCAAAGGATAAAATAAAAAAGGAAAGGTGAAGATCACCATGACTCTTGCATAAGGTAGAAGATAATAATAAAATATAGGCCCTTCGCAGAGGGAAGCAGAGGTTGCCATGCGCTTTTATGGTTGGATGCACAAAATCTCAATGCGAAAGAAAGACACTTTATATTGCCCCTTGTGATATGAACCTTTATTATGCAATCCGTCGCTTTTATTACTTCCACATCACAAGATCGTATAAAGCTTATTTCTCCCACACCAATCAATCATACATATTTAGAGCAATTTTTATTGCTTTGCATCGATGACAACTTACTCGAAGGATCTTACTCAATCCATAGGTAGATATGGTGGACTCTCATGGCAAAACTGGTTTAAGGGTTTTGGAAGCACAAGTAGTATCTCTACTTGGTGTTGAGAATTTGGCTAGCATGAGGGGGAAAGGAAAGCTCAACATGTTAGAGGATCCATGACAACATACTTTATCTCAGATATAAGAAAATAGAACTCATTACGTTGTCTTCCTTGTCCAACATCAACTCTTTAGCATGTCATATTTTAATGAGTGCTCCCAATCATAAAAGATGTCAATAATAGTATATTTATATGTGAAACCTCTCTTTCCTTATTACTTCCTATTAATTGCAACGATGACTAAGGCTATGTCTGCCAACTCCCAACAACTTTTAATCATCACACTCTTTCTATGTGAAGTCATTACTCTCACTAAGATCAATATGAACTCTTTGTTTTCCTTTTATTCTTTTTCTTCTTTTCTTTTATTCACTCAAGATCATGGTAAAATAATCAAGCCCTTGACTCAACACTAATCTTTATTATATATAGCTCACGGACTCGATTACATAGGGAGATCATAAAGCAAAACTCAAAACTAGATCATGCCATAAACTTTATTCTACTAGATGAAGATACTACTAATAGGATCGAACTAAGAAAAACGGTAAAGATAGGAGTGTGATGATGATACGATACCGGGGAACCTCCCCCAAGCTTGGCAGTTGCCAAGGGGAGTGCCCATACCCATGTGATTATGTCTCCTTCTTTGTTGTTGAAGAAGGTGGAAGTGTCGTTGACTTAGTTGATGGCATAGACTTCTCCCTTAATTTGCACTTGAGGACGGCATTTTGATCCCTCAGATCATCAATCTCCCACTCCAGGGTTAATATCTTTTTGCATAGGTCCTGATTATTTTCCTGCAAGAGACGAAAAGGGATAAACTCGAACTTGGGTTTCTTTACCCTATCGGGGAGACTTGACTTTTTGAACTCCACGTGCATGTCCCCAGGTTGAGGTAATGGGGCTTCATCTTCATCTGAGCTCGTCTCCTCCTTCCCCTTGGGTCCATAATCCTCTTCTTCCTTCGTGGTCCAACCATCATGTTCCACATCTCCATAGACCTTGGGATTTGCTAAGTAATCATCCACATAGCTTTCTCCTTCCGAATCCTGGGACAACATGTTGATCTAATCTGCAGTGGGACAGCTCAAAACAAGAACAGAGGATATTTGCGTGATACATGAGTCAAAACCTTCGGGAGATTATATAATGAAATTTTACCGACCAAAATACGTATCGTGCAAGAAAACGGAGTCCGGAAGGCACACAAGGAGCCCACGAGGTAGGGGGCGCGCCCTCCACCCTCGTGGGGACCTCGTGTCCTTCCCGGACTACCACTTATTTTTCTATTTTTCTAAATATTCCAAAACGGAGAAATATTGCCTTAGAAATTGTTTTGGAGTCCGTTTACTTACAGTACCACATACCTATTCCTTTTCGGAGTCTGAAACGTTCTGGAGAGTGTCCCTTATGTATTCCTCCGGGGTTACGGTTTCAATAACATTGGTTTCAACATTTATGGGATTACCTGAGATATAATGTTTGATTCTTTGACCGTTTACCACCTTCGGATTTGTGCCTTCGAAGTTGTTGATTTTTATGGCACCGGAACGATAGACCTCCTCGATGACGTAGGGGCCTTCCCATTTAGAGAGAAGTTTTCCTGCAAAAAATCTTAAACGAGAGTTGTATAGCAATACATAATCACCTACATTAAACTCACGCTTTTGTATCCTTTTGTCATGCCATCTTTTAACTTTTTCTTTAAACAACTTGGCATTTTCATAAGCTTGGGTTCTCCATCCATCAAGTGAGCTAATAACAAATAACCTCTTCTCACCGGCAAGTTTGAAATCATAGTTGAGCTCTTTAATAGCCCAATATGCCTTATGTTCTAGTTTGAGAGGTAAGTGACATTCTTTTCCATAAACCATTTTATACGGAGACATACCCATAGGATTTTTATATGCAGTTCTATAAGCCCATAATGCATCATCAAGTTTCTTAGACCAATTATTTCTAGACCTATTGACAGTCTTTTGCAAAATTGATTTGAGTTCTCTATTACTCAATTCTACTTGACCACTAGACTATGGGTGATAGGGAGATGCAATTCTATGATTAACGTCATATTTAGCAAGCATTTTACGGAAAGCACCATGAATAAAATCTGAACCACCATCAGTCATTAAATATCTAGGGACTCCAAACCTCGGAAAAATAACTTCCTTAAGCATTTTAATATAAGTGTTATGATCAGCACTACTAGTTGGAATAGCTTCTACCCACTTAGTAACGTAATCAACAGCAACTAAAATATGTGTATATCCATTAGAGGCAGGAAAAGGTCCCATATAATCAAAGCCCCAAACATCAAATGGTTCAATAATGAGTAAATAATTCATAGGCATTTCTTGACGTCTACTAATATTACCAATTCTTTGACATTCATCACAAGACAAGACAAACTTACGGGCATCCTTGAAGAGAGTAGGCCAATAAAAACCGGATGGCAATACCTTATGTGCAGTTCTATCTCCCACGTGGTGTCCTCCATAAGCTTCGGAGTGGCACTTGCATAGGATATGTTCCTGTTCATGCTCAGGTACACAACGTCTAATAACACCAGCTACTCCTTCTTTATAAAGATATGGGTCATCCCAAAAGTAATGTCTCAAATCATAGAAAAACTTTTTCTTTTGCTGGTATGTGAAACTAGGTGGTATGAATTTAGCAACAATGTAATTAGCATAATCAGCATACCATGGAGTACTACGAGAAGTACTTATAACATTTAATTGTTCATCAGGAAAGCTATCATTAGTGGGTCATCAAGAATATTTTCTAACCTAGACAAGTTGTCTGCAACGGGTTCTCAGCTCCCTTTCTATCAACAATATGCAAATCAAATTCTTGTAGCAAGAGAACCCATCTAATAAGTCTAGGTTTAGCATCTTTCTTTTCCATAAGATATTTAATAGCAGCATGATCAGTGTGAATAGTTACTTTAGAATCAACAATATAAGGTGTGAACTTATCACAAGCAAATACAACTGCTAAAAGTTCTTTTTCAGTAGTAGCATAATTTCTTTGAGCATTGTCTAGAGTCTTACTAGCATAATGGATAACATTTAATTTCTTGTCAACTCTTTGCCCTAGAACAGCACCTACAGCATAATCACTAGCATCACACATAATTTCAAAGGGTAAATTCCAATCAGGTGGCTGAACAATAGGTGCAGAGATCAATGCTTTCTTAAGTATTTCAAATGCTTCTACACAATCATCATAAAAAACAAATGGTGTATCTTTTTGCAATAGATTAGTCAGAGGCCGAGAAATTTTTGAGAAGTCCTTAATGAACCTCCTATAAAATCCGGCGTGACCAAGGAAACTTCTTATAACTTTGATGTCCTTGGGACATGGCATCTTTTCAATAGCATCAACCTTGGCTTTATCAACTTCAATACCTCTTTCAGAAACTTTATGCCCCAAGACAATACCTTCATTAACCATAAAGTGGCACTTTTCCCAATTCAAGACAAGATTAGTTTCTTCACATCTCTGCAAAATTCGATCAAGATTGCTCAAGCAATCATCAAAAGAGGATCCATAGACGGAAAAGTCATCCATGAAAACCTCACAAATCTTTTCACAAAAGTCGGAGAATATAGCCATCGTGCATCTTTGAAAGGTAGCAGGTGCATTACATAAACCAAAAGGCATACATCTATAAGCAAAAGTACCAAAAGGGCATGTAAAAGTAGTCTTTGATTGATCTTTAGCCGACACAGGTATTTGAGACAAACCAGAATAACCATCTAGGAAGCAATAATGTGTATGTTTGCATAATCTTTCTAGCATTTCATCAATAAAAGGTAAGGGGTAATGATCTTTCTTAGTAGCCTTATTTAATTTGCGGAAATCAATTACCATCCTATAACCTGTAATAATTCTTTGTGGAATCAATTCATCTTTATCATTAGGAACAACAGTAATACCTCCCTTCTTAGGGACACAATGGACAGGACTTACCCACTGACTATCAGCAACGGGATAAATTATACCTGCCTCCAGAAGCTTTAGTATTTCTTTTCTTTACCACTTCTTTCATTTTAGGATTCAAACATAGTTGAGGATCACGAACTGGTTTGGCATCTGTTTCCAAATTTACTTAATGTTGACATAGAGTGGGACTAATGCCCTTAAGATCATCAAGAGTGTATCCAATAGCAGCACGGTGCTTCTTTAGAGTTTTCAATAATCTTTCTTCCTCATGCTCTGAAAGGTTAGCACTAATAATAACAGGATATATCTTCTTTTCATCAAGATAAGCATATTTAAGATTATCAGACAACGGTTTAAGCTCCAACACGGGATCACCCTTAGGTGGAGATGGATCCCCTAGGATTTCGACGGGCAAATTGTGTTTCAGAATAGGTTCCTGTTTAAAGAATACTTCATCTATTTCTCTTCTTTCATTCATAAACATATCATTTTCATGGTCTAGCAAATAATGTTCTAAATGATCACTAGGAGGTACGGCAATAGAAGCAAGACCGATAATTTTATCCTTAGTAGGCAATTCTTCTTCACGGTATTGTTTACTAAATTTAGAGAAATTAAACTCATGAATCATATCATCTAAGCCAATAGTAACAACATTCTTTTCGCAGTTTATCTTAGCATTAACAGTATTCAAGAAGGGTCTACCAAATATAATGGGACAAAAGCTATCTTGTGGGGAACCAAGAACAAGAAAATCAGCAGGATATTTAGTTTTCCCACACAAGACTTCAACATCTCTAACAATTCCCATCGCTGATATAGTATCTCTATTGGCAAGTTTAATTGTAACATCAATTCCTTCAAACTCAGCAGGTGCAATTTCATGCTTAATTTCTTCGTATAAAGTATGTAGTATAACACTAGCACTAGCATCCATATCACATAAGCCATGATAACAATGATCTCCTATTTTAACAGAAATAACAGGCACGCCTACCACAGGTCTAGTCTATGCTTATCTTTAGCATGGGGTTTGGCAATTCTAGCGGTTTCACCACAGAATTGAATAACATGCCCATCAATATTATCAGCTAAGAGATCTTTAACAATAGCAATATTAGGTTCAACTTTAACTTGCTCAGGAGGTGTATAAGTTCTAATATTACTTTTACGAACCACAGTTGAAGCTTTAGCATGATCCTTTATTCTAACAGGGAAAGGTGGTTTCTCAACATAAGAAGTAGGAACAATAGAATCATTATAAGTGATAGTCTTTTCTTCAACTTTAATAGGTGCAGCTACTTTTACTTCTATGGGAGGATGATATTTAAACCACTTCTCCTTAGGGAGATCAACATAAGTAGCAAAAGATTCACAGAAAGAAGCTACTATCTCAGAGTCAAGTCCATATTTAGTGCTAAACTTACGGAAAATATCGGTGTCCATAAAAGATTTAACACAATCAAACTTAGGTGTCATACCTGACTCCTTACCTTCGTCGAGATCCCAATCTTCAGAGTTGCGTTTAATTCGGTCCAATAAATCCCATTTAAATTCAATAGTCTTCATCATAAAAGATCCAGCACAAGAAGTATCGAGCATGGTGCGATTGTTTTCAGAAAGCCGAGCATAAAAGTTTTGAATAATTGTTTCTCTTGGGAGCTCATGATTGGGGAATGAATATAACATTGATTTAAGCCTCCCCCAAGCTTGAGCGATGCTTTCTCCTTCGCGAGGCCAAAAATTATATATATAATTGCGATCACGATGAACAAGATGCATAGGATAATACTTTTGATGAAATTCCAATTTCAATCTTCTATAGTTCCATGATCTCGTATCATCACATAGCCTATACCATGTCAATGCATCTCCCTTCAAAGATAAAGGGAAGACCTTCTTCTTAGCAACATCATCGGGTATACCTGCAAGCTTAAATAATCCACAAACTTCATCCACATATATTAGGTGCTCATCAGGATGCTTCGTTCCATCTCCTGTAAAAGGATTAGCTAGCAGTTTTTTTATCATACTCGAAGGAAATTCAAAGGGAACATTTTCATTTTCAGTAGGTTCAATAGGTCGAGGAGCAACTCTTTGCTCTACTGGTCGGGGTGAAGATACCCCGAACAAGCCCCTCAGAGGATTACTTTCCATAGTAACAAGTGACAGTAAATTTCAGCACACTATATAAATTTTTCCTTACCAAATTCCACCTACCAAAGGCGCTTCACTCCCCGGCAACGGCGCCAGAAAAGAGTCTTGATGACCCACAAGTATAGTCCTTTCGATAAGTAAGAGTGTCGAACCCAACGAGGAGCAGAAGGAAATGATAAGCTGTTTTCAGCAAGGTATTCTCTGCAAGTACTGAAATAAGTGGTAACAGATAGTTTTGTGATAAGATAATTTGTAACGAGCAACAAGTAATAAAAGTAAATAAAGTGTAGCAAGGTGGCCCAATCCTTTTTGTAGCAAAGGACAAGCCTGGACAAACTCTTATATAAGGTAAAGCGCTCCTGAGGACACATGGGAATATCGTCAAGCTAGTTTTCATCACGTTCATATGATTCACGTTCGGTACTTTGATAATTTGATATGTGGGTGGACTGGTGCTTGGGTGCTGTTCTTACTTGAACAAACATCCCACTTATGATTAACCTCTATTGCAAGCATCCGCAACTACAACAAAAGTATTAAGGTAAACCTAACCATAGCATGAAACATGTGGATCCAAATCAGCCTCTTACGAAGCAACGCATAAACTAGGGTTTAAGCTTCTGTCACTCTAGCAACCCATCATCTACTTATTACTTCCCAATGCCTTCCTCTAGGCTCAAATAACAGTTAGGTGTTATGTAGTCAACGTTCACATAACACCACTAGAGGCTAGACAACATACATCTCATCAAAATATCGAACGAATACAAAATTCACATGACTACTAATAGCAAGACTTCTCCCGTGTCCTCATGAACAAACGTAACTACTCACAAAGCATATTCATGATCATAATCAAAGGGGTAATAATATGCATAAAGGATCTGAACATATGATCTTCCACCAAATAAACCAACTAGCATCAACTACAAGGAGTAATCAACACTACTAGCAACCTACTAGTACCAATCCCGGACTTGGAGACAAGAATTGGATACAAGAGATGAAATAGGGTTTTGAGATGAGATGGTGCTGGTGAAGATGTTGATGGAGATTGCCCTCTCCCGATGAGAGGAGCATTGGTGATGACGATGGTGATGATTTCCCCCTCCCGGAGGGAAGTGTCCCCGGCAGAACAGCTCTGCCGGAGCCCTAGATTGGTTCCGCCAAGGTTCCACCTCGTGGCGGCGGAGTTTCGTCCCGAAAGGTTGCTTATGATTTTTTTGCTCATTTAAAGACCTCATATAGCAGAAGATGGGCATCGGAGAGCCAACAGGGGGCCCATGAGGTAGGGGGCACGCCCCCCACCCTCGTGGACAGGGTGTGGGCCCCCTGGTCTTCATCTTTGGCAAGGATTTTTTATTATTTTTAACTAGATGTTTCATGGAGTTTTAGGACTTTTGGAGTTGTGCAGAATAGGTCTCTAATATTTGCTCCTTTTCCAGTCTAGAATTCCAGCTGCCGGCATTCTCCCTCCTTATGTAAACCTTTTAAAATAAGAGAGAATAGCCATAAGTATTGTGACATAACGTGTAATAACATCCCATAATGCAATGAATATCAATATAAAAGCATGATGCAAAATGGACGTATCACGCGCCACTACAGTTACCTGCAAAATCGATGGCACCATCGATGTTGATCTTGATGATGATTACATCCGGTGGCCTCCAACCATGCCATGGTAGTACAGCCGCCACACTTTTTGGCAGTTTGAGCACATCAAGAGCTTCTTTCACTACCAGAATCGCCCCCTATGCCGACGGCCAGGGCCATCGGCATAGCACTGAATCCCGTCGGGACAGACCTATGCCGACGGCCCCTGTCGGCATAGGGCTGTCGGCAACATATACGTCGGCATAGCCCGGGAGGCCGTCGGCATAGAAAAGCCGTCAGCATAGTAGCTTTCCCGACGGGGCCGTACATCTATGCCGACGGCCCTGCCCGTTGGCAGCGTTCACGCCTAACGGCGGCCGCCGTCAAGTTTTCCCAACGCCTGGTCGCCACGTGGCACACCGATGTCGACGGCCTAACCGTCGGCTTAGTTTCGAACTACGCCGACGGCCTAGCTGTCGGCTTAGGTGTGCCACGTGGTGACCAGACGCTGCTCGTGAGATAGGGGTACACTGACGGCCTAGCTGTCGACTTAGGTGTGCCACGTGGCGACCAGACGCTGCTCCCGAGCTCCCAGTAGCTGACACGTGGCATCTATGCCGATGGCCTAGCCGTCGGCTTAGTTTAAAAACTGTGTCGACGGGCGCTTAGTTTAAAAACGGTGCCGACGGCTAGGCCGTCGGCATAGACGCCACGTGTCAGCTACTCGGAGCTCACGCCAGCCCTATGCCGATGGCCTAGCCGTCGGCATAGTTTGCATTTGATTTTTTTTCTTTTTCTGTTTGTTTTCAGATCAATTCAATTCAAATATACAACACATATCAGCAGATATATATGATGGAAATATACATATAGAACACAACAGGATATCATCCGGCACCATCACAACAATATATGCATAAGCATCATCACAATCAACATAAACATAAGCATAAGCATATAGAGAAGCACACAAGTCATCTAAAGGATCATCACCACACACAAGTCATCTCAAGGATCATCACCACACACAAGGATCATCACCACACACAAGGCTTAAGCGCCAGGATGTCGAGCACCGCGGAGGTCGTCACCGCCAAGACCGCCGAAGCCCAGGTCGTCAATGCTAGCGGCAGCGCTACCGCCAAGACCGCCTGCACCTCTGCCTCCGCCTCCGTGGATCGGAGTGGTCGGGCTCCATGTATCGGGAGTGCTGCGAAGACCACCGCCAACGGTGGATCCACCTGTTCCCTGGATGTTAAAAAGACATATTAGCGGGTTATATGACTGTGTTGAAAGGCATGACATGCTTTGGGTGAATAGATTGGGGATGAACTAACCGGCGAGGGGCCAGCGTTCTGTGCCACAAACTCCTCAAAGGTCAGCAGCACTGGTTGTGCTGGAGGACATTGTGCTGGCTGCAACTGAGGACACCTGTCGGCCGCCATTTCTTGAAAAGCCTGCTGCATCTGGCGATCCCTCTGCACTTGGTGTTCATAAAGCCTCTCATGCGACGCCATGGTCTCCTGGCGTGTGTACTCCAGGTAGGCCTATGGTATGACATGATGGAACTCATTAAACTACTAAATGCGGAAAATAAAGTGAGCAATGAAGATAAGAGGGAAAATACTTACAGATTGTTGCTCCTGAAAGAGGGACTGTGCACTGGTCACTGGTTGGCTCGTGCGCTGGCTCAGGCTCGGGTCGATCCGACGGAGCTGTGTGTAGGAGATAGTTGGAGTGATCACAGGATCGAGAACCGCCTCCCGACCGTGCTCCTTGGGCCCCATGCTCACCACCGCCCTCTCGTCCAGATCCGCCGCAATGGGGTCAGGTGTGTCAGGATGTAACTTCAGATACGCTGCGGAGTAGGCCTTCTTCCTCCCCACGATCTTCTTGCCGTAGTACTTGGGCTCGCCAGGCTTGGGGTCCTTCTGCGTATGGGCGATCTCCCACGCCTGCATGTGTGAGAGCGGCCGCTTTAGTTTCTCCTCCTGCACCACCAAATAGAGGTTAGTTATACATAAGAAAGTGATGGTAAATAGAAGAAGAAGAATGTTTAATGGGGTTAGTCATACATTAACTGCCTTGTGGAGATAGTGGTTTCGGTTTCCCTGAGCATGTACTCCCTCCTTCCCTTGGTTAGCCTTGTTTTTTATTCTCATAGCCGCCCAGGCTCCAGCCTCATCACACCAAAGATCCACCAATGCCGCCCAGGACTCGTCTTTTCCATAACACCAATTTGGACACAGCTACATAATAAAAGCATAATGGCATGTCAACACGAAACGGTGAAATGTACCACAAGGTAATGAAAGCATAATGAAAAATCTTTTATACTTACCGCCAAGAACTCGTCCCTCTCCAAGGTAATGCCCATCCTCCGCGCTTCTTCCTTGGTCATCTTCACACCAAGAATGTCGTGGTAGTATGTCGAGATGGCCACATAGCGCACCTCGTACTGCATCTGGCGGGCCTTCTTCTTGCATTGGCGCAGGACGATCTGGTCCGCTCTGGCCCTGTGCTCCGGAAGAACTCGATAGAATTTCTACAATCATGCATGAAACAAGAATGGAAGAAGCCATGAGTTAAATCATTCATGAAACTAGAATGGACTTGTGCTTCTGAAGAGAACTCACCCAGAAAGTAGTGATCACGGCCTTGGCATGGGTCTCATGGTACGTGTGGAGGGCCGCTTCCTAGTGGTCCCAGCTCGTGGCCAAAACCTGACGGTCCGGCTGCCTGACTGGATCCGGACAGTACAACCCCGGCCAGTATAACTTCAGCAAGACGGTGATGAGGCTGTTGGGAATACGGACCCCTTTAGAATATATCCAGTTGCTGCAAAAGAATGAACTATTAGCATGTGACAAGCAAAATAAATAACAACCGGAATAAGCATGTGACAAGCAAAATAATGAAATTATTATAAAGTGGCACTTACTCTTTCCCCGTGGGCTCAATGAGCCACTTCTCCTCCTCAGTAGCAGGAACCTGCTTTGGTAGCTTTGCGTTACCACGCAGCCACCCCTTGTTGTCAACCCCCTTCCCGTCACCACCCTCCTCCTCGCCTGCCTCCCCCTCCCCAACCTCCTCCTCGTCCTCCTCCTCGTCCTCCTCCTCCTCGCCTGCCTCCTCCTCCTCCACCTCCTCCTTGGTCCCATCCCGAACCTCCTCCTCCTCGTCGTCGTCCTCCTCCTCGCCAGAGGGTACCTCACTAGAGGAGGGCCTCGAAGACAACACCCCTAAGTCGGTGAGGGTGCGCTCTTTCTGGCCGCGACCCCATATAGTGGCTCTCCCCCCACCACCTCGCCCTCTAGAGGCTCTCCCCCCGCCCCCTCCTCCTCTAGGGGAACCTCTCCCTCGACCTCCCTGTGAGGAGTCATCGTCAAGTAGCCGAGGGGGAGGATTACGTGCTCGACCACTCCGACTAGGCAGGCCGACGACCTTGCGTAGGAAACCCACGCCGTCGGCCTTCCCCTTGCCCATGTTTCACCCTCGACTATAGAGGAAGTAGTCGAACAGCAGAGGGATTCTCAGGGGGACCAACGCGTCGTAAAACGGTCACTCCAATGAAATGCGACACCACAAAGCCTGCAAAATCCATCGCGACAAAAAATTTAGAACATCACAATCATCATCATCATCTCAAAAATCATCGAAGCATAAAAAAACATCATCATATATCATCCACATCATCATCTAACATCATCTATCATCGGTCATCATCATCATCTCAAAATCATCGAAGCATAAAAAATCATCATTATCTCTCCTCATCTAACAATCATCATCATCTAAGAAAAATCCATATGAACAAGTTATGAACATCACCATTTTTCTCAAATAAGTATTCTTTAGCAAGACCATTAAGTGTCAATAAATATTTCATCATTGATTTGTAGCAACACCATCATCATCAAAATACCACAGTGCAAAAAGTATATAATCACACATCACATAAAAACATTCACACTTCAACTTAAAAAAACTCATATTGCTAATAACATCCATTGATCAATATTTTGCAAACTAACTACATCTAACAAATATGACATACATTCCATCATATATGCATTCATCCACCTAAAAATAGTACCAAAACACTAAAAAATAAGAAAAAAAAACTCACGTAGAGGGTCGGCTGGTCGGGTCGGAGGAGAGGGGCGGCGGCGGTTGGGGGCGATGATGAGCTGTAGCACAGGGAGGGCCGATTTCTCCAACCAGCCGGGAAGGGGGCGCCGGACCCGCGGCCGGAATCGAGCCCTTGCGGGCCGGTCCGGGCGCGGACGGCGGCAACACAGGGCGGGTGCGGATGGGGCGGCGTGGGGCGGGGAGGCCCAGGGCGGGGAGGACGTCGGGGCGGGTGCGGACGGGGCGGCGCGGGGCGGGGAGGACGTCGGGGTGGCACGGGGCGGGGAGGACGGCGGGGAGGCGCGAGGCGGGGAGGACATCGGGGCGGCACGGGAGCGGGGAGGACGGCGGGGAGGCGCGGGGCGGGCAGGACGGCGGCGCGGGTCAGGAGGACGGCGGCACGACGCGGGTCAGGGCGGGGACGACGGCGGCGCGGCACGGGGAGAGGGTGGCGGCGGCGGTTGGGGGAGAGAAACGAGTGGAGGAGAGGAGACGTGCAGCGAGTGGAGGAGAGGAGGGCGTGGAGCGACTGGATAAGGTTGGACCTAAGCCGACGGCCTAGCCATCGGCATAGGCTTGGTACCACCTGCCAGCGACCGAGCCGAGTGGATAAGGTATGAGATATGCCGACGGCCTAGCCGTCGGCATAGGTACTTTGCATTTTTTTATTACGGCGTTTTTTAATTATTTTTTTACGGCATATTTGTTTTTTATAAATTCAATTATTATTATTTTTCAGTTTGTCATGTGTAACCTGTGGTGGCCGTTTCCCCCCTTCATGAGATGGTGGCAGCGACGCCCGTGAGAGTGGCACACCCCGAAGCCGCGGGGAGGGTGGCGGCGGCTAATGCCCGGCACGCGTCTCCGGGGTGTGCCCCCCTCACGGACGGCGCCGCCGCCGGCACCTGGAGGGGGGAAACGGACGCGTCGGGTCTACACGGAGGGGATCTTGCCGTGGGTCTGCCCCGGATGTTGCTCCAAAGTGTTCCTATGGGCTGACCTAACACAACCGAGTGCATACGTCCACTGCTCAAAGCCCGTCCGTGCAAAGTCAAAGGGGTAGATCCCGTGGTCAAACGCTACAGGGTTAGCCGGGACGGGGGCCCTGGGGGTAGCAATGCCACCCGAGCGTCGCACCGGGCCCTCATACATGAGGGGTGGTGTGGTGGCATGTCCGAAGAGGCAGCACGCGTCTCCGGGGTGTGGCCCCCCCCCCTCACGGACGGCGATGACACGGTAGTAGACGTTCTGCGGTAACGATGCGGCGTGAATATTATTAAATACTCGGAGCGCGATAAAATCAAGAGTTTTTTACGACGTGGGCACATGTGCTGTAGGACTGATGGTAATTTTTCATAATTGTTCATGATGGAGTACTACCTAAACAATTCCCTCTTACGCGGATTGCTCTTCGCGTGTCTACGACTGTGGCCGGCGGCCTCCGGGGGCTAGCATGCCGCCAAATCTTGCGTAGGCGGCCTCTCACAAGTCTGGAAGTGTTGTGGCGGGTGCAAACGCCCGGCACGCGTCTCCGGGGTGTGCCCCCCCCCTCACATACGGCGCCGTCACCGGCACCTGGAGGGAGGGAACGGACGCGTCGGGTTTACACGAAGGGGATCTTGCCGTGGGTCTAGCCCGGATGTTGCTCCAAAGTGTTCCTATGGGCTGACCTAACACAACCGGGTGGATACGTCCACTGCTCAAAGCCCGTCCGTGCAAAGACAAAGGGGTAGATCCCGTGGTCAAATCCTACAGGGTTAGGCGGGACGGGGCCCTGGGGGGTAGCAATGCCACCCGAGCGTCGCACCGGGCCCTCATACATGCGGGGTGGTGTGGAGGCATGTCCGAAGAGGCGGCACGCGTCTCCGGGGTTAGGCCCCCCCTCACGGACGCGATGACACGGTAGTAGACGTTCTGCGGTAACGATGCGGCGTGAATATTATTAAATATTCAGAGCGCGATAAAATCATGAGTTTTTTACACGACGTGGGCACATGTGTTGTAGGACTGATGGTAATTTTTCGTAATTGTTCGTGATGGAGTAGTATCTGAACAATTCCCTCTTGCGCGGATTGCTCTTCGCGTGTCTACGACTGTGGCCGGTGGCCTCCGGGGGCTAGCATGCCTCCAAATCTTGCGTAGGCGGCCTCTCACAAGTCTGGAAGTGTTGTGGCGGGTGCAAACGCCCGGCACGCGTCTCCGGGGTGTGCCCCCCTCACGGACGGCGCCGCCGCCGGCACCTGGAGGGGGGAAACGGACGCGTCGGGTCTACACGGAGGGGATCTTGCCGTGGGTCTGGTCCGGATGTTGCTCCAAAGTGTTCTTATGGGCTGACCTAACACAACCGGGTGGATACGTCCACTGCTCAAAGCCCGTCCGTGCAAAGTCAAAGGGGTAGATCCCGTGGTCATGACGCTACAGGGTTAGGTGGGACGGGGGCCCTGGGGGGGTAGCAATGCCACCCGAGCATCGCACCGGGCTCTCATACATGCGGGGTGGTGTGGTGGCATGTCCGAAGAGGCGGCACGCGTCTCCAGGGTTTGGCCCCCTCCAAGTGACGGCAGCACTGCCTTGCGTGCCGAGGGGCACAGCGCGGAGCCCCAAGACGGGCGTCTACGCATGCCTGAACACTTTCACATATGCATCGGGACCCGTGCGATGTTTCGGTGACATAGCTACATCCCGAATCCCCCCACCAACCAGAATTCCCTCTGTGTCGACGGTTTCCCCCCTCCGTGACACGGCGATAGCGACGTTCGTAACGGGGGGCAATCGATATACCATCGGGGTATGTTTATTTAGATAAGGTATAATTATCTTATGCAAAAACAAAACTAAAATAAAGTAAAATAAAAATATAAAGTAAAATAAATGTATGCCGACGGGCCGTCGGCATATCTACACACACTCGGAGGTTGTCCCACGGATCGATGACGTGGCATGGCACACGGATCGATGACGTGGCAGAGGGGCCTATGCCGACAACAAGGCTGTCGGCATATCTATGCACACACGGAGGTTGTCCCACGGATCGATGACGTGGCATGGCACACGGATAGATGACGTGGCAGAGGGGCCTATGCCGACGGCTATGCCGTAGGCATACCTCTGCCACAGATATGCCGACGGCCACCGTTACCTCCCGTTGGCGTAGGTTCAACGCCGTCAAATGGTCAGCGCTGACCGGGCAGGTGGGCCCGGGCTATGCCGATGGCCGCGCCTATGCCGACGGGGGCCATCGGCATAGATTTGGCCGTCGGCAACCCAAGATTTTCTGGTAGTGTTTCGTCATCCTGATAGCCACTACAGGATTTATTTCTTCCTTCTCATGCTTGAAGCGATTACGCGAGTGCCATATGGACCACATAATGGTTATAATCTTTGTTCTTTCTGAATCTGAAAACCTGGGATCACACAATATGTCCCTTGCACACGAGCTAGGATGTAGCCTGGGTAACCGAAGATCAAACCAAGCATAAGCTTCCTTCCAGAAACGTTTGGCATGTGAGCATGAAATCAATGCGTGATGGAGATCTTCATCCATGGCAAGGCAGATATTGCATCTGCTTACTTCTCAAACTGTATTCATCAGGAAGAATTCCACGGAGAACTCTTCACCAAAACACTCTGACTTTGGGCACCACATTGAGTTTCCAGAGGGCTTTCCACATCTGTTCGTTGTTCCGTGAGGTCCCGGTAGCCGCCCCTTCCTCTAGAGCATATCGCTCTTTTTGAGTCACTAGAGCACGGTACGCCATCTTCACAGAATAGTTGCCCGATCGATCGAACGCCCAAGTGAAGAAATCTTTCCCACCACCATGGCGTAGCGGGATATTCAGAATGGCCTCAGCGTCGGGTGCAGTAAATGTGTCCTTGACTAGCTGCTGCCGCCAAGTCCAGTTCTCAGTATCTATCAAGTCTGAGACTCGATCAACTAAAGTATGAGCTGGTTTTACCAAAGGGGACATGGAGATCGTCCCTGGTATCCACTTATCAGACCACACTGAGATGGAAGCTCCATCTCCCACTCGCTTCAATAAGCCAACCTTTAGAGTCTCCCTGCCTGCTATAATTGCACGCCAAGTCACCAAAGCGGTCTTAGGTGCAGTAGCTTGCATAAAATCACACTCAGGGAAATAGCGCCCTTTGAGGACACGGGAGCAGAGTGAGTCCGGCTTTGTCATTAGCTGGAAGCCATGCTTGCCCAAGAGAGCAAGGTTAAATTGTTGCATGTCACGGGAATAAATTGACCATGGGATTCTAAAAAAACATAGAAGGAGATGATAAAATTCTAGGAGACTTGTCTCTAGCAAGTCATGCTACAACTTTTTTTTGCGGGGTATGTCACGCTACAACTTGGCCCCATCTATCAATAAAGAGTTTCTATGCTAAATGCTTATAAATTCTAATGACAGGTGGTATTGAATTAGGGATTGTCTAGGGCATATCTAGATGTGCATAGTTATTGCACATCTAAGTGACACAATCAAGTATGAAAAGGAAAAGAAAAACAAAGCAAAAAAAAATCCCACACGAATCTCCGCATAATACCAATGACATAGGACTTAGATGTGCAATATTTATGACGCATCTAGATATGATTTAGCAATTTTTTTTAAGTTATTCAGTTTTTACTTTTTTAAGTACGTTCCTGCATAACAGATTCAGTCATTCTCTTCTTTTTATTGTTTACTTTCGAGAATCTAAATATGCAGCTGTACGTCTTCCCCTTGGCCAATCCCCACCGTTAGATCTGGAATGGACGTCAGATAAAGGGGGGAAAGCCACCTGGTCTCTTTCCCATCCTATCCCAGCCGCTGCCGCCGTCGCCGTCGTCGTCGTCCCCGCTGCAACCGCCACCTTCGATTCGGCGGAATTGGAGGGGAAGACAATTGGACCTGGCCGCCACAGGTATTAGTCCTTATTTCTCTTGCCCGTTGGTGGTTTGTCTTTTATTTCCCTGGTCGATCCTCTTTGCTTTCGTGGAAGGGAAGTGCGTGGTTCTGGGGCATATCATTCATCATCTAATTCGTGATCTTTCTTTGTTGGTAGGATTGGTGAGAAATGAAGGCGCGGCAGTTCATGAATGTTGTGGTGCAGAGGTATGGCAGTGGCAGAACCTAGTATACGGTGAGTCGAATCAAGGCCGGCGAGCATCTCTTCTACGGGTCCACGGTGGAAGCACGGGCGGCAGCAAAATCGAAGGTCAATATGGATTGGCCATCACCAGGCGTGGTGCCACCATGGATGGAGACCGTCTCGTCGATTCCTCCGCCCAGGCTCAGGTTCGAACGGTCCATCCCAGACAAGGAAAGAACGGATTTCCTGCCCTTCCATGAACGAGGCAGCCGTGCTGCTAGCAAGATCCTCTGCGTGGACGCTGCTGGCCACGCCGTCTTATACGACATGGACGCCGGCTCCCTCCAGCCAATTCCACACCTCAACAGTCCCAGGGAAGCAGGCCCATCGGCTTCTCCGCCACTAATCGTGAAGCCTCCGACCCTGAGCGTGCTGATGTCTTCTACATCATGGGGAGGTTCCCTTCCAGCTACGACCCCTACAACTTCGAGGTACTCATGTACAGTGACCCTTCCAATGGCAGGACGATGAAAGGCTGGAACTGGCTCAAGCTACCGTCACCGCCTGCCTATGCTGACAATTGCATTGTCAATTCCATGCGCTGCTTGACGTTGAAGGTGACACGATTCTTGTTGTCTCCTCCGGAGAAGAAAGCCTTGGCACCTACTGCTTCAACACGGCCAGTCGCAAGTGGTTCAAGGCTGGCTCCTGGATGCTGCCATTCTTAGATCGTGCTGTGCACGTACCAGAGCTCAACAACCTCGTGTTTGGCATTGCCAACGATGTAGATGAACACTACCCCTTTGCCAGAACACTACCCCATTCTTGTTTCTTTTTTTCCACTTCCAATTCCAATATGCGTGGAGGCATAGCATGCATGGACGCCGGAGAGGCCAAGGAACCTGTCAGCCATGTGGCATAGATCGTCACCTCGCCTCTCGCTGCCATAGACGCTACAAGCAAGATTTTCTTGGCCTGGGCAACAATGGCAAAGGGAATGATAAGCAGGCTGCAGCCGCTATGACGGGTCATGAGACGGGCGCACTTCGTCCAACTTCCTTGATCCTGCGTGGTATATGGATACAGGAGCAACGAATCATCTCACCAGTGAGATGGGCAAGCTCTCCATTCAAGAACCATATCGTGGCCATGATCAGGTGCACACTGACAATGGAGCAGGTATGCGCATCTCCCATGTTGGTCAGGCTTCACTTCTTGCACACAATTTTTGCAAGCTGCATCTTTCTAGTGTCCTTCGAGTTCCCTCTGCCACACATAGTTTGTTGTCTATTCCGCAACTTACTCGTGATAATAATGTCCTTGCTGAGTTTCACCCTTTTCGTTTCTTTATCAAGGATCGGAACACGAGGGCTGTTCTGCTTAGCGGTCGTCTTCTCCATGGCCTGTATGCACTTGACGCACCGCTTGCATCTCCTACGCAGTCTTCTCCCCAGGTGTTCAGTGGTGTTCGTGTGTCGCCTATGCACTGGCATGCGCGCCTTGGTCACCCTGCTACTCCTATAGTTCCTCATGTACTGCATCGCCATGAACTACCAGTCGTGTCCAATAAAAGTGTTGAAACTATCTGTGATGCCTGTCAGCAGGGCAAGAGTCACCAACTACCCTTTTCAGAGTCTAGTCGTGTTGTGAAACATCCTCTTGAGCTTGTGTTTTCTAATGTATGGGGTCATGCCCAAACGTCTGTTAGTGGCCACAATTATTATGTCAGTTTCATTGATGCTTACAGTCGGTTTACTTGGCTATATCTTATTAAGCGTAAATCTGATGTGTTTGACGTTTTCATTCAGTTTCAAGCACACGTTGAGCGTCTCCTTAAGCACGAAATTCTTCATGTTCAATCCGACTGGGGGGGGGGTTAATATCACAACCTCAATTCGTTTTTTAGCAAGCTTGGGATCTCGCATCGAGTGTCTTGTCCTCATACACATCAGCAGAATGGCACCGCTGAACGTAAGCATCGTCATCTTGTAGAGACTGAACTTACGTTACTAGCTCATGCCTCCGTTTCGCTTCGGTTATGGAGTGATGCTTTTTCCACCGCCTGTTTCTTGATAAATAGGCTTCCCTCATGACTTCTGAAAATGAAAACCCCTCTTGAGCTCTTGCTCAATGATATCCCAGACTACACGTTTCTCAAAGTGTTTGGATGCGCGTGTTGGCCGCACTTGCGTCCGTACAACAAGCGTAAGTTAGAGTTTCGGTCTAAGAAGTGCGTTTTCCTTGGGTATAGTTCTCTCCACAAAGGGTACAAATGTCTACATGTTCCCAGCAATCGTGTCTACATTTCTCGTGACGTCGTATTTGATGAGAATGTGTTCCCGTTTCATGCACTTCTGAACCACTCTACCACTGCTATACCACCTGTGCACTCAGTTACACCTTCGCCTGATCAATTTGTGGATGTTGCAAATGCTCCTGTGTTGCTTCCTAACCATGCTGCAGGTATTGGACGTGGTGCTCGTCTTGAACTCCTTGATGATGAAGCTACGGACACCACTCACGATGGGCACGTCGATCCTGCACATGGCTCATGCATGGCGGGTTGTGCCCGCCAGCCCGACGCACCCGCACCGGCTCCACGTGTACCGACTGCACCCGCAGCTACCCCGCGAGCGTTGGCCTCGCCCAGCTCGCCTGGGCCTGCTGACGGGTTCACCCCGCGGGCGTCGCCTTCGCCCGGCCCAGCGGCAAGCGGTCCAGCGGCTTCTTCAGCTGCGCCGAGCAGCCCCACCTCAGCCCCCTCGGCTCCTCGTGAGCTGGCCTCGTTGCCGGATGGACTAGGCAGCCCTGCCTCGGCCACGTCGCATGCCTCTGAGCCAGACGACTCTGGCTCGTCCAACTCGGGGTCAGGGTTGGCCTCGCCTTCGTCTCCTGTGGCAAACCCAGAGTTGCTGGCGATGCCTGCTATGGTTGTTCTTCGTCCCCACACACGCAGTCGGTCTGGTATTTTTCGTCCAAAGGAACGTTCAGACTGGACTGTTGCGTGGCTTGCCTCTTGCATGGCTCATGCTGCTGCGGATCCGACGGCCGAGCCGTGTCACTTTGAGGCCGCGTTGGGTATTCCTCACTGGCGTGCTGCGATGGAGCAGGAATTTCAGGCTTTGCTGAAATGGCACTTGGCACCTTGTTCCTCCGGTCTCTGGCATCAACATCATTGATTCCAAATGGGTGTTTAAAGTAAAACGACATGCAGACGGTTCTATTGAACGCTACAAGTCACGACTGGTTGCCAAGGGCTTCTAGCAGAGGTATGGTCTTGATTATGAAGACACGTTCAATCCAGTTATCAAGCCTACCACCATTCATATGCTGTTGTCTCTTGCTGTTACTCGCGGGTGGTCTCTTCGTCACCTTGATGTGCAGAATGCCTTCCTACATGGAGTTCTGAAGGAAGAGGTTTATATGCGTCATCCACCGGGTTTTGTTGGTCCTACGCGTCCTCATCATCTCTGTCGTCTGGTCAAGGCTTTGTATGGACTTAAACAGGCTCCTTGTGCGTGGCATGCATGCCTCGGTTCTGTTCTCTGGGCTCTTGGGTTTGTTCCCTCCACTGCTGACATGTCATTGTTCCTCCTTCGGCATTCTAAGGTTACGATGTATCTATTGGTTTATGTTGATGATATCATCTCGTCAGTTCCTCTGATGTTGTTGCTGATCACCTTGTGACTGCGTTAAGTGAGGATTTTGCTGTCAAGGATTTAGGTGCTCTACATTACTTCCTTGGTCTGGAGCACTAGTAGAAAACGGGCCTATTGTCCCGGTTCGTAAGGGCCTTTTGTCCCGGTTCCTGAACCGGGACTAAAGGGTCGTTACTAATGCCCTGACCCTTTAGTCCCGGTTCTAACCAGAACCGGGACAGATGGGCCTCTACGTGGCCTGTGCGCTGAGCCCAGGCAGGAGGGCCTTTGGTCCTGGTTGGTGGAACCAACCGGGACCAATAAGCATCCACGCGTCAGCATTTCTGTGGCTGGGGGTTTTGATTTTTTTAAGGGGGGGGTTGGGGGTTTTGGGGGTTAATTTAGGTATTTCATATATTGTGTTAGCTAGCTAATTAATAGAGAGAAGTGTCCTCTCTTATGTCCGTGCTTGGTCGACGCTACGTACTATACATACGTATAGAGAGGACTAGACACGCTAGCTAGCTAGTAAGCAAACGAAGGAAACAGAAGATCGTCATGAACATATATGCATACAGAGAGAAGTGATATCGACCACCTCTCCTTCTCCGAGAGATTGGTCGAACAACAAGTTCTCGTATATCTATCCGACACTACCGGCTACATATATACAATAATTATCTCTTACAAATATAATCTCCTAAATTACGGACGCATGGTCCACATAGTATTCTCCGTCTTCAGCGATCATGTGGTCAAGAAAGAATGCCGCCAATTCCTCTTGAATTGCTCGCATGCGATCTGGTGCTAGGAGTTCATCCCGCATCCGGAACATCTAATTTGA
Organism: Triticum urartu; assembly: GCF_056163025.1. Classification (NCBI taxonomy): domain Eukaryota; kingdom Viridiplantae; phylum Streptophyta; class Magnoliopsida; order Poales; family Poaceae; genus Triticum; species Triticum urartu. The sequence goes on along the minus strand of NC_141874.1, from coordinate 725,658,752 downwards.
AGAAGGGGGTCAATATATATATATATATGAATGAATGAAACTCAACACAAATGATGGTAATAAAATAAAATTGTGAATATTGTTATTTACGCACTTCATATTGTTCGGCAGAGTAGCCCCGCTCACAGGTCGTGTGGCGGATGGACTCGCAAACGTAGTATCCACAGAAATCATTCCCTTGGTCCTGCCACAACCACTTTACAAGAAATAGAGGTCAATCAAACAGATAAGCAAGAATGCCAAATGGTATTGATGAAACTAGCGCTTGAATCAATAGCTAGGAGATGCGCGGAACATGCTACTATAGTACTTACTTTCGGGTGTCTAAATTGCAGCTCCTTCGGCAGTCCCGGAGCTTTTTTGGTGAATTTTCTCCAAACCCTGCCAGACAAAGAAAACAATTACTTGATATCAGAAATGAACAAAGTTGCTGATGTGGTGGATCATGATCGATTTAACTTACTTCTGGAGTATTTGAGTCATGTCCGCATACTCTTGGGGATCTTTTCGTTTAGAGTCCAAGACAGTTACTACTCCCTGCTCAAGCCTAATCTCTAGGAGAATATAGTGGTACCTGCGCATGCATGCATAACTCATCAATTAATTTAACTTACTTCTGGAGTATTTGAGTCATGTCCGCATACTCTTGGGGATCTTTTCGTTTAGAGTCCAAGACAGTTACTACTCCCTGCTCAAGCCTAATCTCTAGGAGAATATAGTGGTACCTGCGCACGCATGCATAACTCATCAATTACATTACTATAACCTGGACTAATATATAAGGGAACCCGAATATGCACAAGACAGTAACACTCACTTGAAGTTGTAAGGAAAGAGTATTATATCTTTGTTTTCATTTATTTTGAATGATCGTAGCAAGTTGGCCTCGGTATCTGCGGCATGAAATTTAACCTCAGTTGCATCTATGAGATATGTGTTAATGAACCCAATATCACCAACTGGTCTTTTCTTCAATTCGACGATCTTCAATCTGCATAATTAATATAGTGAGGATAATTATAAATACATGCAATGAAAGAGCTGAGCTATATAGAGAGACTTAATGACAAAAGTAGTAGTACTTACAGACAGTAGCAGGTGATCGTTGCTTTATCGAGGGCGAATCGATTGAAAAACTGATAGAACTCCTCAAATGGAATAGGCAACAGATCAATTCCAACGAGGTCATGCTCCTTTTTAACTCTCACATACAAAGTATTCCTCCCCCCAGACTCTCTACACATTTTCAAGTACCAATCATGCAATCTTCGCACCATCGTTGATAGAGATCTTTCATCTTTGACGAGAGGCTTCCCGTACTCGTATCTGTGTATCTGCACGTCCATGAAATCACAATGTACATCGTCGGGCAGGTAATCTCCAAGATTGCTATAACCAGGCACCATCCTCGGATCGACAATGTCGCTAGGCACCTTGAGCGGGGGGCACGATTGATTCCCTTGTTCGCCGAGCTGGGCAATTTGTTTCCCAGCTGCTCATCGTTCTTTCATCCTTTGATCACTGACTGTACTTCCCGACCGCTCCGCTTCGGCCCATGTCTTTCCAATAATGCGCTCATAGTTGCCTTTCGGCGGAGACTTGGGTGGTTTTGCCAGGGCAGCCAGAGTGCGCTTCGCTTTCACCGGATCTACCTTCTCCTCCGGAGTTGGATGTCTCTTTGCTTTCAACCCTTGAAACCAGTCATCCACTTCGGTTTGCGTGATCTTCGCGTTCTCCTCTGGGGTCCTCTCGTATGGTAACTTCTCTAGAGTCTTCAGAGAAGGACCGAATCTGTATGTCCTCCCGCCTCTGGCTGTACTGCTAGACGCCGACCGAGCAGACGGAGCGGTTGTCTTCTTTACTTGCTTACGAGGCGGAGGAGAAGGACTACGACGCGCCGGAGCAGCTGCCGAAGCGGCGGCGGGTCTCTTCCACCCTTGCTGATGAGGCGGAGAAGGAGGAGGCTGGCTGCTCGGGCGCGCCGGTGCAGGCGGCGAAGGAGGCGGAGTGCCGCCACGTGTCAGAGAAGGAGCCGGCCCATTGCCCTGATCGTCACTCGCCGGAGGAGGAGGCGGAGTGCCCTGACTCGCCGGAGGAGGAGGAGGAGGCGGAGGCGTCCAGTTCGGAAGGTTGATGAGCTCCTTCCGCCATAGGCATGGAGTCTTCAGAGAAGAACCCAGCCGAGTCTCCCCTTCTCCGGTAGGGTGGTCAAGCGGGAGGTCCTCAAATCCCTCCGGTATTTCATCCACCATCCCTTAGCATATCCTTCTGGAATCGGCCGGCGGTGAAAAGTTGCGCTGGGTTCATTAGGAAAAACAGAGCCAACAGCCGCCTTGACCTTCATATTAATCCATTGCGTCATAAGGTGGCAATTTTGAGACTCCATGATAGCATCCACGGGATAGCTTGCAGGAGCCGTCAAGACATGCTCCGGCTGAAGCAGCTCGGTGGAAGCCACGCTGCTTCTTCGCTGAGATGGCGGGGTAGCTTCAGGGGAAGCTTCGGCAAGTCGTTTGCTGCGATTTGCTTCTCGTTCCTCTATCGCTTCTACCCTTGCGTGCAGCGCCTGCAGTTCGGTCTGCTGCACTTTCTTCCTCCTCTCGTGGCATTTGTAACCGCCTGCGTCCGGAAACCCAGCCTTCCACGGAATGGAGCCTGGCGTGCCTCGTGTCCGTCCAGGGTGCTCAGGATTTCTGAGGCCTTTGTGAGCTCGTCGTTCTCTCTGTCTGGAAGGAACGTCCCTTTCTGCGCTGCATCGATATAGTACCGAAGTTTCTTGAAGGGTATGTCAAGTTGCTCGCCCATCCAAATGCATTTCCCTGTTACAGGGTCCAAGGATCCGCCAGCCCCGAAGAACCAAGTCCGGTAACGGTCTGGCCAGTTCATTGTCTCTGGTTCGATCCCTTTATCAAGCAGATCAGTCTCAGCCTTTGCCCACTTAGGCCGGCCTTTGAGGTAGCCACCTGACCCCGTGCGATGGTGAAGCTTCTTCTTCGCAGCATTTTTCTTGTTTGTCTCCGACATCTTCTTACTCTTATCCGATGTCTTGTGGGCCACAAATGCGGGCCATTGATCTCTGATCTTCTCATATTTGCCCTTGAATTCTGGTGTCTCTTCTTTGTCGACAAACCTTTTCAGCTCATTCTTCCACCTCCTGAATAGCTCTGCCATCTTCTTAAGAGCAGCAGACTTAATTAATTGCTCTATAACCGGCTTCTCCGGATCCTCCTCTGGCGGTAGGGTGAAATTTGCCTTCAGCTCATTCCAAAGATCATCTTTCTGCATATCATTGACATAAGACACCTCAGGGTCTTCTTTAGCCGACTTAAACCATTGGTGGATGCTGATCGGGATCTTGTCCCTAACAAGAACCCCGCACTGAGCAGTAAATGCATCCTTCGTCCGGATGGGTTCAATCGGTAGGCCGTCGTGCGCAATTGCTGTGATCTCAAACCTTTCATCCTCGTGCAACTTTTTCTTCGGGCCTCCTCTCTTTACCGAAGTTGTGCTCGATCCGGAGGGCTAGAAAAAAGAAGAAAGACGAGAGTTAATTAATATGTGTACATACCAAAACAATGAATGCATCAATTAGCTAGTCTCAGCACAGGCTTAACTAATATATTTACCTGGCCGGACTCTGTTCGGTCACCGGAGCCGTCACCCTGTTCTTCCGGACCTGCTTCTTCACCCTGCTATTCTTCCAGACCTGCTTCTTCACCCTGCTGTTCTTCCAGACCATCATTGTCGTTAAGAAAACACGACATGACATCACCTCTGTCTAAGATTATGTCACGCAACCTCTCTTCTGCTTCCTCGTCTCGTCCGTGCTCCATTGTTTCTGCAAATATATATTACAACATGGCAATTATTACACAAGCATGACAGCACATGGATATATTAGTTTGGGTGTACTCCTCGAGAGTTTTCACTGTCGAAGTTATCCGGGAGGGGGTAATATCGACAATGATGAGATACATACACGGAAAATAATGTTATCGGGGAGCGGGTATATCGACCCCCCCCCCCACGTGTTGAAGTTATCGGGAGGGGTACATTTATATCGACAACGATGATATACGTACATGGGAAAATAATATTATTGGGGAGGGGGTATATCGACCCCTCCCCACGTGTTGAAGTTATCGGGAGGGGGTATATCGACCCTCCCTCGTGTTGAAGTTACCGGGAGGGGGTAATATCGACAACGATGAGATACATACACGGGAAAATAATGTTATCGGGGAGCGGGTATATCAACCCCCCCCCCCCCCACGTGTTGAAGTTATCGGGAGGGGTTTATATATCGACAACGACGACATACGTACATGGGAAATAATATTATCGGGGAGGGGGTATATCGACCCCCCCCCCACGTGTTCAAGTTATCGGGAGGGGGTATATCGACCCCCCCCCCGGTGTTGAAGTTATCGGGAGGGGTATATCGACGACGACAGACCCGATAAAACATAAGAAAACGAAGAAGAAATAAAAAGAGGAGAAGAAGAAAGGAATAGCTGGAGGAGAAGATCGAAGAAAAAAAAGAAGAAGAAAAAAGAATGAGAAGAAAAAAAATAGAATATATTCTGTTTTCTCTTCTTCTCCTCTATTCCTTTCTTCTTCTCCTCTTCTTTTTCTTCTTTTTTCTTCTTCTTATTTATTTCTCCTCTTCTTCCTCTCCCCTCTTCTTCTCCTTTCTTCCTCTTCTTATTTCCTTTTTCCTCTCATTCTTTTTCTTCTTCTTCCTTCTTAAAAATACATGAAGTAGTATTCCCTAATTCATTGTTCATATGAATATACAAACATTTGCATATTTACAATAATTAATATCACCAAAAAAATCTATGAACAGAAAAAAATCCTAATTTTTCTAAAAAACTATCTTTTGCATATATACATGAACATATATATACACAGAGAGCATATGTACATATATATAAAAGACAAGCATATATATGAAAAAAAAAGCATATATATGAAAAAAATGCTAGCTAGGGAGGGCGCCGGCCGGACCAGGAGGACCGCGGGGTCGGCGGCGAGCATGGCGACGGGGCAGTGGGCGCGCGCTCGGGGTAGGAGGCGCGGGCGCGTCAGGGAAGGGGCCGGCGAGGGCGGGGCGGGGCGGCGCGCGTCGGGGCAGGGGCGCGGGCGACGGCGACGACGGGGGCGGGCCGGGGCGGGCGGCGTCGGCGTCGTCGGGGGCGGCAACTGCAAGATGAGAGTGAAAATTTCCTAAGTGTGGACTTATATAGCAGAGCCTTTAGTCCCGGTTTGTGGCAGCAACCGGGACTAAAGGTGGGCATTAGTCCCGGTTGGTGCCACCAACCGGGACCAAAGGCCACTTTTCAGCAGCCCAAAGGGCGGGAAGCGACGGCCTTTGGTCCCGGTTGGTGCCACCAACCGGGACCAAAGGCCTTATGCTGATGCGCCCGCGTCGAAAGTTTAGTCCCACCTCGCTAGTTGAGAGGGGTGCGCAGTGGTTTATAAGCCCCACTGCCGCACCCCTCTCGAGCTTCTCTCCATTGCAGGCTTACGGGCCTAATTGTCACTGTTATGCCTGTGGGCCTACTGGGCCTCCTGCGGGCCTGAATCCTGGCCATGGATGGGTTTCTAGTCGTATTCAGGCCGTGGGGGCCCAGTAGGTGGCACTTTTTTTGTTTTTTTGTTTTTTTGTTGCTTTATTTATTTTATTTTCTTTTGTTTTTTGCTTTATTTTTTAATTCTTTATGCTTTTAGTTTTAGAAAAATTATAAACTTTTTGTTAATGCCATTAGTTTTCAATTTTGAAAACACTTTTTTTGTTTTTTTGTTTTCTTTGTTGCTTTATTTATTTTATTTTGTTTCTACTTACAACAAAATACTTATTGTTGCTATTTTTATTTTTTTCAGTTTTTTTGTTTTGTTTTTTGCATTATTTATTTTCTTTTGTTTTTTGCTTTATTTTTTTAATTCTTTTTGCTTTTAGTTTTAGAAAAATTATAAACTTTCTGTTAGTGCCATTAGTTTTCAAATTATAATAGTTAAAATTTGAATTCTTTGAAATTTTGTGAATCACAAGTTTGTGATTAACTTTAACAATGGCCCACGTGGCTGCCCTATTGAGAGTGTTCTTGGTGAGAACATTGTTGACAAGGAGCGAGCCGGGATTAATGGTATTACGAGGGCCAAACCATAAGACATTAAAGCATTTGAAATGAACTCTGAAAAAGTTGGCATAGCATGTGCATGTACAAAACGGAGAATGGTATCATACTCGTCTGTTACAAAGTTGGCATGGTATCATCATAATAGTTGCGGGAGAAAGTCTTCACTTTTTCTTCGCTTCTGTCATTTGCTTATTGCGCCGTAACCATGGATAATCTTCATCGTTTATCAGGATGCTTGGGTCTCTTGACTTTGAAGGGAGGAATTTCATGAAACTTTTCATAATATTCAGACATGTCTGTCTTGCCCTCCACTCCCACGATGTCCCTTTTTCCTGAAAGAACTATGTGGCGCTTTGGTCATTGTATGATGTATTCGCTTCCTTATCTTTTCTTTTTCTCGGTCTGGTAGACATGTCCTTCACATAGATAACCTGTGCCACATCATTGGCTAGGACGAACGGTTCGTCAGTGTACCCAAGATTTTTCAGATCCACTGTTGTCATTCCGTACTGTGGGTCTACCTGTACCCCGCCTCCTGACAGATTGACCCATTTGCACTTAAACAAAGGGACCGTAAAATCATGTCCGTAGTCAAGTTCCCATATGTCCACTATGTAACCATAATATGTGTCCTTTCCCTTCTCGGTTGCTGCATCAAAGCGGACACCGCTGTTTTGGTTGGTGCTCTTTTGATCTTGGTCAATCGTGTAAAATGTATTCCCATTTATCTCGTATCCTTTGTAAATCAATATAGTCAAAGATGGTCCCCTGGACAATAAGTACAGCTCATCACAAACAGTGTTGTCACCTCTGAGACGTGTTTCCAACCAACTGCTGAAAGTCCTGATGTGTTCACATGTAATCCAGTCGTCGCACTGCTCCGGGTGTTTGGAGCGCAGATTGTTCTTGTGTTCATCGACATATGGGGTCACCAAGGTAGAGTTCTGTAAAACTGTGTAGTGTGCTTGAGACCAAGAATATCCGTCCCTGCATATTATTGAGTCCCTTCCAAGCGTGCCTTTTCCAGTCAGTCTCCCCTCATACCGCGATTTAGGGAGACCTATCTTCTTAAGGCCAGGAATGAAGTCAACACAAAACCCGATGACATCCTATGTTTGATGGCCCATGGAGATGCTTCCTTCTGGCCTAGCGCGGTTACGGACATATTTCTTTAGGACTCCCATGAACCTCTCAAAGGGGAACATATTGTGTAGAAATACAGGCCCCAGAATGACAATCTCATCGACTAGATGAACTAGGACGTGCGTCATGATATTGAAGAAGGATGGTGGGAACACCAGCTCGAAACTGACAAGACATTGCGCCACATCACTCCTTAGCCTTGGTATGATTTCTGGATCGATCACCTTCTGAGAGATTGCATTGAGGAATGCACATAGCTTCACAATGGCTAATCGGACGTTTTCCGGTAGAAGCCCCCTCAATGCAACCGGAAGCAGTTGCGTCATAATCACGTGGCAGTCATGAGACTTTAGGTTCTGGAACTTTTTCTCTGGCATATTTATTATTCCCTTTATATTCGACGAGAAGTCAGTCGGGACCTTCATACTGAGCAGGCATTCAAAGAAAATTTCTTTCTCTTCTTTCATAAGAGCGTAGCTGGCAGGACCTTCATACTGCTTCGGAGGCATGCCGTCTTTTTCGTGCAAATGTTGCAGGTCCTCCCGTGCCTCAGGTGTATCTTTTGTCTTCCCATACACGCCCAAGAAGCCTAACAGGTTCACGCAAAGGTTCTTCGTCACGTGCATCACGTCGATTGAAGAGCGGACCTCTAGCTCTTTCCAGTAGGGTAGGTCAAAGAATATAGATTTCTTCTTCCACATGGGTGCGCGTCCCTCAGCGTCATTCGGAACAGCTAGTCCTCCGGGACCCTTTCCAAAGATTACGTGTAAATCATTGACCATAGCAAGTACGTGATCACCGGTACGCATGGCGGGCTTCTTCTGGTGATCTGCCTCACCTTTGAAATGCTTGACTTTATTTCAACATTGATGGTTGGTCGGGAGAAATCGACGATGGCCCACGTACACATTCTTCCTGCATCTGTCCAGGTATATACTTTCGGTGTCATCCAAACAGTGCATGCATGCATGGTATCCCTTGTTTGTCTGTCCTAAAAGGTTACTGAGAGCGGGCTAATCGTTTATGGTCATGAACAACAACGCCTTTAGGTTAAATTCCTCTTGTTTGTGCTCATCCCACGTACGTACACCGTTTCCATTCCACAGCTATAAAAGTTCTTCAACTAATGGCCTTAGGTACACATCAATGTCATTGCCGGGTTGCTTAGGGCCTTGGATGAGAACTGGCATCATAATGAACTTCCGCTTCATGCACATCCAAGGAGGAAGGTTATACATACATAGAGTCACAGGCTAGGTGCTGCGATTGCTGCTCTGCTCCCCGAAAGGATTAATGCCATCCGCTCTTAATCAAACCATACGTTCCTTGGGTCCTTTGCAAACTCATCCCAGTACTTTCTCTCGATTTTTCTCCACTGCGACCCGTCAGCGGGTGCACTCAACTTCCCGTCTTTCTTACGGTCCTCACTATGCCATCACATCAACTTGGCATGCTCTCCGTTTCTGAAGGACGTTTCAACCGTGGTATTATAGGAGCATACCACATCACCTTCGCAGGAACCCTCTTCCTGGGGGGCTCGCCGTCAACATCACCAGGGTCATCTCGTCTGATCTTATACTGCAATGTACCGCATACCGGGCATGCGTTCAGATCCTTGTATGCACCGCGGTAGAGGATGCAGTCATTAGGGCATGCATGTATCTTCTGCACCTCCAATCCTAAAGGGCATACGACCTTCTTTGCTGCATATGTACTGTCGGGCAATTCGTTATCCTTTGGAAGCTTCTTCTTCAATATTTTCAGTAGCTTCTCAAATCCTTTGTCAGGCACAGCATTCTCTGCCTTCCACTGCAGCAATTCTAGTACGGTACCGAGCTTTGTGTTGCAATCTTCGCAATTGGGGTACAACCCTTTTTTGTGATCCTCTAACATGCGATCGAACTTCAGCTTTTCCTTTTGACTTTCGCATTGCGTCCTTGCATCGACAATGACCCGGCGGAGATCATCATCATCGGGCACATCGTCTGGTTCCTCTTGATCTTCAGCAGCTTCACCCGTTGCAGCATCATTGGGCACATCGTCTGGTTCCTCTTGATCTTCACCATCTCCCCCCGTTGTAGCATCACCGTATTCAGGGGGCACATAGTTGTCATCGTACTCTTCTTCTTCGCCATCTTCCATCATAACCCCTATTTCTCCGTGCCTTGTCCAAACATTATAGTGTGGCATGAAATCCTTGTAAAGCAGGTGGGTGTGAAGGATTTTCCGGTCAGAGTAAGACTTCGTATTCCCACGGTTAGGGCATGGACAACACATAAAACCATTCTGCTTGTTTGCCTTAGCCGCTTCGCGAAATTCATGCACGCCCTTAATGTACTCGGAGGTGTGTCTGTCACCGTACATCCATTGTCGGTTCATCTGCGTGCGTTATATATAATGAAGTGTGTCAAAAACCATTATAGAAAATCATGAATAGATAATTAAGTGACCAAATTAATATAAGTTCATCATCACATTAAAACCAAAGTACATACATAGTTCTCATCTAACAACATATAGCTCTCCAGAGCATCTAATTAATTAAACCATACATTGAAACTATGTAAAACATTTCAATGCGAAAACAAACGCGACCATAATCGCAACCAAGGTAACAATTGATCCAACGGCATAATGATACCAAGCCTCGGTATGAACGGCATATTTTCTAATCTTTCTAATCTTCAAGCGCATTGCATCCATCTTGATCTTGTGATCATCGACGACATCCGCAACATGCAACTCCAACATCATCTTCTCCTCCTCAATTTTTTTTATGTTTTCCTTCAAGAAATTGTTTTCTTCTTCAACTAAATTTAACCTCTCAACAATAGGGTCGGTTGGAATTTCCGGTTCACATACCTCCTAGATAAATAAAATCTATGTCACATTGGTCGGCATAATTTTCATAAACAATAAATGAACCAATAGTTATAAAGATAATATATACCACTTCCGAATCATAGACAGGACGAGGGCCGACGGGGGCGGATACCAAAACCATCGCACTATATAAGATGCAATAATAAAAGTAAGAAAATGATACAAGTATCTATCTAAACATACAAGTAAGAATATTTTTCCTTTCAGAAAGAAGATAAGAACAAGAGGCTCACCACGGTGGTGTCGGTGATGAGATCGGCGCGGGTGATCGACGGCGGTGAAGACGGGGGCGGGGCGTGACGGACCGCTAAACCTAGACAAATATTGAGGAAAATGGAGCTTGGAGGTCGAGCTTGGAGAGGAGAAAGCTTAAGTAGTGTGGCTTGGGCATTCCATCGAACACCTTGTGTGCATAGGAGGTGAGCTAGAGCACCACCAAGCCCTCTCCCCCTCGGCCAGAAAAAATAGAGCAGTGTGCTCTGCTCTTGCGCGAGGGGGTATATATAGGCACCACCATTGGTCCCGGTTGGTGGCATGAACCGGGACTAAAGGGGGGCCTTTGGTCCCGGTTCATGCCTCCAACCGGGGCCAATGGTGGTGGGCCAGGAGCCAGGACCATTGGTCCCGGTTCGTCCCAGAAACCGGGACCAGAAGGTCCAGACGAACCGGGACCAATGGCCCACGTGGCCCGGGCGCCCCCCTGGGCTCACGAACCGAGTCCAATGCACCCATTGGTCCCGGTTCTAGACTAAACCGGGACTAGTGGGCTTACCCGGCCTGAACCTTTGCCCCCTTTTCTACTAGTGGAGGTGTCACGGTCTTCTGCTGGGTTGACTCTGACTCAGAAGAAGTATTCTTTGGACTTGTTGCGTCGTGATGGCATGCTCAAATGAAAACATGCTATCACTCTGATGTCTGCGACTGATCGGTTGTCTGCCCTTGATGGAGATCCTCTTTCCCCTGATGACGCTACTGAGTATCGCAGTCTTGTTGGCGGTCTGCAATACCTCACTATCACCAGGCCTGATGTCTCTTATGCAGTTAACCGTGTATGTCAGTATCTTCACGCACCTCGTACATCTCATTTCTTGGCAGTGAAGCGTATTCTGCAATATATCTCTTCCACTGCCTCGTATGGTTTGCCCCTTCAGCCTGCACCGTCTTGTGAACTTTCAGCTTTTTCTGATGCCGATTGGACTGGAAGTCCTAATGATCGGCGATCCACGGGGGGATACGCAATGTTCTTTGGTCCTAACTTGATCGCCTGGAATGCTCGCAAGTAAGCTACCGTGTCTCGCAGCAGTACTGAAGCTGAGTATAAGGCAGTTGCTGATGCTACCGCTGAGATTATATGGGTACAGTCCTTATTGATGGAGTTGAGAATCTCTCCAGGTCATCCTCCAGTTCTTTGGTGTGATAACATCGGTGCCACATATCTTTCGTCTACTCCGGTGTTTCATGCTCGGACGAAACACATCAAGGTCGATTATCACTTTGTTCGGGAACGTGTTGCACAAAAACTACTCTGTATCAAGTTCATCTCCTCAAAGGATCAACTTGCTGACATCTTCACGAAGCCTCTTCCACAACCACAGTTTGTAGGCTGTAGGCGCAATCTTAACTTATTTTGTACTTCGGGCCATAGTTAAGATTGAGGGAGGGTGTTAGACTGTATATACATAGTTTATATACACCTTGTATTGTACCTCTTGGTACGTCTATATAATGAGATAGCCACACCCCGTTTAGGGTGTCAAGCCAGTTTCCCAAACCCTATGTTTTACAGAGGAATGAACAAATGGACAAGAGAAGTCCGAACACGACCGCTCGGTGATATCAAGCACAACACATGTCATATTAAAACCATATCATCATCAGAATCAACTTTAATATATGACTATAAAAATGATACTAACCTAATTTCGCATATTAAAAACAGAAGAAAAAAGGAGGGGTACTATCTACATGGAGCAAACAAGGGGTCGCCACAGGAGAGAGCAGTGGCCAGCGGAGCGGACGTTGGGCGGTAAACGAGAAGGGCAGCAACAGTCGGGGGCGGTCGCCGGGTCATGCCTGGGGTCCATCGAGGACGAGGCTTGGGGCCGGCTATGGTCGGGGGTGTTTGGTAGCGGTGGACGACTGTAGCGCGGAGGCAGTGAAGTACGGCCGGAACCACAAAGGATAGCGGTGGAGTACGGCCGGATCCACAACGAGAGGCGACGGAGCTCATGCGCGCGTATTTCGGGGTTGCGTTGTCAATTTTTAGTGTTCTTCACCAAATAGATTCCGCACGAAATGAGCACAAGTTGCATCCATGTTGCGGTGAACTACAGTACTACCCCAAAACTAACATACCTGAAGTTGTAACTACTAAATACAAATGGAAAGGGGAAGACGCACAATTCCAGTCCTGGAGGGAATACCCGGAGGGAATACTCGTTTATTTGCTCCCCTTTCACTAGTGAGTTACCCTTACAAGACACGGTCGATTTCATCTGAGACGAAGTTGTAGAATTTGGACCTATGGTTGACCATAACGAGTCTAGACTTCTTGTGACGCACTACCTCCACACCAGACATGACAGCACCCGTGTGTGTCGTGTGGCCTGTGCGTTGGTCGAAACCAAACTCAAAGACTTTGGTAATGCAAAACCTCCCAGCTCCCAGGTAGACAAAGCTGCAATCCATCATCGCCCAGTCCTGAGGCAGATTGTCAAGGTGTGGCCAGTTGTACACCGAAGGCCGACCCCTCTTCGTGAGAATACGGGAGATGACATCCATTGCACAAAAGGGGTGGCCTTCATCATTAGCAATTCCAAACACAAGGTTGTCAAGCTCTGGCACATGCACAGCACGATCAAAGAATGGCAGCCTCTAGGAGCCGGCCTTGAACCACTTGCGACTGCCCGTGTTGAAGCAGTAGGTGCCGAGGCTTTCTTCTCTGGAGGAGACAACAAGAATTCTGTCACCTTCAACGTCAAGCAGCGCATGGGAATTGACAATGCAATTGTCAGCATAGGCAGGTGGTGACGGTAGCTTGAGCCAGTTCCAGCCTTTCATCGTCCTGCCATTGGAAGGGTCACAGTACATGAGTACCTCGAAGTTGTAGGGATCGTAGCTAGAAGGGAACCTTCCCATGACGTAGAAGACATCATTAGTGGCGGAGAAGCTGATGGACCTGCTCCCCTTGGGACTGTTGAGGTGTGGAATTGGCTGGAGGGAACCGGCGTCCATGTTGTATAGGACGGTGTGCCCCTCGGCGTCCACGCAGAGGATCTTGCTAGCGCCGCTGCTGCCTCGTCCATAGAAGGGCAGGAAATCCATCCTTTTGTTGTCTCGGATGGACCGTTCGAACCTGAGCCTGGGCGGAGGAATCGGCGAGACGTACGGTCTCCATCCATGGTGGCACCACGCCTAGTGATTGCCAATCCATATTGACCTTGGATTTTTCTGCCGCCCGTGCTTCCGCCGTGGATCCATAGAAGAGATGCTCGCCGGCCTTGATTCGACTCACCGTATACCAGGTGCTGCCACTGCCATACTGCATCACAACATTCATGAATTGTCGCGCCTTCATCGCTCACCACTCCTACGGTCCTACCAACAAAGAGAGATCGCGAATTAGATGATGAATGATACCCCAGAAACCAGGCACTTCCACAGAAACTAATAAGATGGACCAGGCGGCTGGGATAGGATGCGAAAGAGATGAGGTGACTTGCCCCGCTATATCTGACGTCCATTCAAGATCTAACGGAGGCGATTGGCCCAAGGGGAAGACAGCTCCCTATTTAGATTCTCACAAATAAATTATAAAAAAATAACAGAACCTATTATGCAGGAACGTACAGTGTTGAAGAAGCAAAAACTGAATAATTCACTACCACTTGTCATTAGAACATTTAGCATAGAAACTCTTTAGCACTTGGCATAAAAATTGAGAATCAGTGTAACAATTGTAGATGCACTCACATTTACAAGGCACTAATGATTACAAAGCACTTAAAAAATGCAATTTGACATCCTTAAAATCGGAGAGCTTGCTACTGACTTTACAACGGAATCGACCGGTGCGCCAGATAACCAGAAAGGAATCCACGGAGGTCTTTAGTCTACAGCAGCCCCTCCTTGGGGGGGGGGGGGGGCATCCCCGTCCTCTCCCCCCTCGGCCGTTGTGTTGCTCGCTCTAAACCCTCTGCGCGACATGGGAGACAACAAACTCGTTGAGCCTGATTGGAGCCTTGCCATGTGTTTCTGATAAGAAATTTGCTGCCGAAAACTGCGAAGTGTGGGCTGTTTTACCCTTGGTCCGATCCCTTTCGTTGGATACATGATGACGTCAGATAGAGCCTAGAGGGGGCCAAGTTGTAGCGTCACTTGCTAGAGAGAAGTCTCCGGGTGTCTTATCATTTTCTTCTCCAGTTTTTTAGATTCACATGGTCACTTTATTGCACTATAGTGAGGAGTACAATAGAAGGATCCCATGGCTGAAAAAGCCAAGATAATGACCATGATCAAGGGAGAGAACACTCTTTACAAGATTCTTATGCGCCTTGTAGTTCAACGCTCCAGCGTCATGAATAAATCTTACTGAACTGAAGAAACTGAGTTGTATGCGCACGTGCTCCCTTCATTGATGATCTTTACTATGTTGGATGCATCACATGAAATATCAAAAAAAGCACATACAATGTTGCCCTAGAACATAAGCACATTCCATCTAAACGTGTGTATACACACACATGATACATGTACATGATATATGTCAAATGCTCCCACAGTTAACTGAAAATTCCTTTGTTCCTTGCTCCGACTTGACTTATGTGGCCATTCTTCAACTTTGGGGATATACCATTACATATACTGAGGGCCAGAGGCCATTACATATACATGTGTGACAAAGTGCAGGAAACCCCTTATACAATGGGGATATACCAAACAGAGACTATACACATTTAACACCCCCCCTCAAACTCATGGTGGATCAACAACACTGAGTTTGGAGAGGAAAAACCCATGCTGTGCTCGAGTCTGTGCCTTCGTGAAGAAGTCAGCTAACTGTAACTCAGAGGGCACATAGTGAAGAGCAAGGGTCTGATCCTGCACAGCAGCACGCACAAAGTGGGTATCCACACCGATGTGCTTGGTGAGCTCATGCTTCACCGCGTCACGCGCAATACTGATAGCACCGGTACTGTCGGACAGTAGAGGAGTGGAGGTAGTAGCAGACAACCAAAATCCTCAAGTAACCATCGTAACCAGATCACCTCAGCTGTCAACATAGCCATGGCTCGCAACTCAGCCTCTGTACTCGAGCGAGAAACGGCAGTCTGCTTCTTTGTCTTCCAGGCAATAAGAGAGCCACCAAGAAAGACACAGTAAGCAGACAACGATCGGCGATCAGAGGGATCACTAGCCCAGGTAGCATCAGAGTAGGCCTGGAGCTCAAGAGAGCTGGAGCGAGGAAAGAAAAGGCGCTGAGAGATTGTGCCACGAAGATATCGTAGAACACGAAGGAGGTGACTATAGTGAACAGAAGTGGGGGCGGAAACAAACTGACTCAGGATGTGGACAGGATAGGAGATGTCAGGACGCGTAACAGCAAGATAGACAAGACTGCCAACGAGATGGCGATAGCGAGTGGGATTAGGAAGAGGGTCACCATCAGAGGCATGAAGCTGAACGTTGAGCTCCATAGGAGTCACAGCAGTGCGCTCATCACCGAGAGCAGCGCGAGCAAGAAGATCCTGAATATATTTTTCTTGGGAGATGTAGAAGCCATCAGAGGTCGAGGAGATCTCAATCCCAAGAAAATAGCGAAGTGGACCAAGATCAGTCATGAGAAACTGGTCGCGAAGGCGAGCCTTAACAAAGGCAATGTACTCAGAGTCATCACCAGTGATGATCATGTCATCAACATAGAGAAGGAGAAGAGTCCGACCATGAGAAGACGTGTGAACAAACAACGCGGGATCGTGATCACTGGGCAAGAAACCAGCGGCAGTCACCACAGAGGCAAAGCGCTCAAACCAGGCGCGAGGGGCTTGTTTAAGACCATAGAGGGAGCGCCGAAGTCTACAGACCATACCGTCAGGGGCATAGTACTCCGGTGGTGGCTGCATATAGACCTCCTCACGCAACTCGCCATTGAGAAAAGCGTTCTGGACATCAAGTTGAGAGATAGACCAATGTCGAACAGAAGCCACAGCAAGGAGAGTGCGGACAGTGGTCATGTGGGCCACAAGAGCAAAAGTCTCATCATAATCGCGTCCCTGCTCCTGTTGGAAACCACGGGCCACAAGACGAGCTTTGTAGCGCTCAAGAGAACCATCAGAGCGAGTCTTAATCTTGTAGACCCACTTACAGGTGATGGGACGAACACCGGAAGGGGGAGGAACCAAATCCCATGTGCCGGAGCGGTCAAGGGCAGCAAGCTCTTCGGCCATTGCAAGTTGCCATTCAGGCTGAGTCATGGCAGTCCGATAGGAAGTGGGCTCAGCAAGAACAGAGAGACCGTACCGACCAGGGGAGTAGCGATCAGGCGGGGGACGAGGCCGAGCACGAAGGTTATGAACCGGGGGGGCATGAAAAGGGGAGCACCAGAGGTGGAAGGCGGGGGACGAGGCCGAGCGAAAGAAGTCCACATAACCCCCTGGGGTTGCATTGTTGCACAAACCGGCCACCCCACCCCCTGAAGTCGAAAACCAGTTTCTTGATCCCCTAACCTTTTCAATACAATTTAAACAGCCCCCTAAACCAGATTAGAGCAGTTTTAGCAGGCTGCTTTGCCCGCGTGGCAGGAGGGGTGCCAGGTTAGCTAGGTGGATGCACGGATCCTTTGGAATATGTGGGAACTGGCGCTGGAGGTTTCTCCTGCTGCCATTTCTCCGTCCACAAGCACCACTGCTGTCGTCGCACACCAGCAGAGCTCAAGCTAGTGGTGTCCTGCACTCAGGATATTGTAATTGGCTTAGACAAATCTGATGGCTAAGCTACAACCAAGTGTCCAATCAAAACGTTGGAAAAGCAGGCAACTTTCTATGTAGAAAGGGAAAGGCTAAATATAAAGATGAAACAAGAGGTAATTCAGTTGTGAGTTGATAATCTGCATTACTGCATACATGTCGTTAATGAGTGCTCCGACGAAGAGATCTGGCTAATGGAGAAAAAGCAGCAGCAAGATCCTCTACTGAAGCATGCTAATCCTGTCCTTAATTTTCACATAAAGAAAAAGGCTGAAGCACTTGACATGTCAGTTGCTGTTCTTCACTTGGAAAAGCAAAGTTCAGACTGAATGTACTCTGTTTCTAGGCTGAATATACTATGTTTTCAAACTGAATGTACTCTATTTTCCGATTAAAAGTGGTCTGGTAATTCAGCATCATTGTTTTCAGAACTTGGCAAAGATCAAACATGACAGAAATATATGACATACACATCAGAGGATAGAGTAAATGGCATAAATGTCATGATCAGGACTTGGCAAAGATCAAACAGTTAACATGTCAAACATACTTGGCATAGATTTCAAACCCTAGCTGGCTGGCCCCAAACACCTATGTCCACAAGTCCACAACCCTAACCCCAGCACCAAACAGACGCAATCCTCCCAAAAATCAAAATGTTACCAACGCTGTAACATTGGGAGTGATCGGGATGGATCCTGACCTGCACGGAGAACTGCATACATTTGCGGAGAACGACGACCCAGTAGCGGCGCATCGAGTGATGCGATCATGGCGGTGCCAAGGGGTTATAAGGAGTGAACAGATGTATGGGGAGTGGAGCCATGTGTTGGGTTCATGTGTTCCAACCGAGTTGTATTTTCTCGGTTTTCTTTCTGTAATTTCATGGGTTCCAACCAGCTTGTATTTTCTAGGTTTTCTTTCTGTAATTTTCTTTATACTGCTGTGTGGTGTGGATGGATTGTGGTGTAGGAAAGGGGGTGGAACCATCG
Organism: Triticum urartu; assembly: GCF_056163025.1. Lineage (NCBI taxonomy): Eukaryota > Viridiplantae > Streptophyta > Magnoliopsida > Poales > Poaceae > Triticum > Triticum urartu. The sequence continues at coordinate 725,640,626 of NC_141874.1, read as the reverse complement.
CGACGACCGCAGACTCCCCTCTAATAGTAGAGCTTTGCCCACTTTTAGCACCCGTCTTGAAAATCCAGCTCTAAGATACAACATTGCTGCACCAAATGGTGTTTCTATCCGATAATTTGCATAATCACTAATTCCACTATACATTATATGAACATTCCAGCTTTTCAAACCATTCAGGCTTTTACCAGTTGAACCATATCATAATTTCATCAAGATTCTAGTCCATCTAATAAAATAAAATCACCTAAGAAGCTATGTATACAGCAACGGCGCAAATATAGTGATACAACATACTGAAAGGAAATGAGCACTACTACCCAAAAACTAACATAGCTGAAGTTGTAACTACAGTACTAAATAGTAAATACATATGGAATGGAAAGGGGAAGACACACAGTTCCAATCCTCTAGGACATACCAGTTTATTTGCTCCCCTTTCACTAGTGAGTTACCCTTACAAGACACACTGGATGTCATCCATGATGAACTTGTAGAATTTGGACCTATGGTTGACCATAACGAGTCCAGACTTCTTGTGGCGCACTACCTCCACGCCAGACATGACAGCACCTGTGTCAGTCGGGTTGCCAGTGCGTTTGTTGAAACCAAACTCAAAGACCTTGGTAATGCAAAACTTGCCAGCTCCCAAGTACACAAAGCTGCAGTCTAGCATCCTCCAGTCCTCAGGCAGTTCGTCAAGGTGTGGCCAACTGTACGCCAAAGGCGGGCCACTGTCCGAGCGTAGAGGGGAGATATCCATTGCACAAAAGTGGTGTTCATCATTGTCAATGCCAAACAAGAGGTTGTCGAGCTCTGGTACATGCACAGCACGACCGAAGAATGGCAGTGTCCAGGAGCCGGCCTTAAACCACTTGCGACTGGTCGTGTTGAAGCAGTAGCTTTGTTCTCCAGAGGAGACAACAAGAATCGAGTGGCCGTCAATGGCAAGCAGCGCATGGCAAATGACATTGTAATTGTCATCAGCGACAGGTGGTGGCGGTAGCCGGTGCCAATGCCAGCCTTTCAACCTCCCGCCATTGGAAGGGTCGCTGTACATGAGTGCCTCGAAGTTGCAGGGACTGCGGCTGACACGGTACCTTCCCATGACGTAGAAGGCATCAGCACGCTCGGGGTCGGAGGCTTCGGCATTAGTGGCGGAGAAGCCGATGGGCCTGCTCCCCTTAGGACTGTTGAGGCAGGGAATTAGCTGGAGGGAGCCGGCGTCCATGTCGTATAGGACGGTGTGCCCCTCGGCGTCCACGCAGAGGATCTTGCTAGCACCACCGATGCTTCGTTCATAGAAGGGCAGAAAATCCAGTCTTTTGTCGTCTGAGATGGACCGTTCGAATCCGAGCCTGGGCGGAGGCATCCGCGAGATGCTCTCCATCCATGGTGGCGCCACGGCTGATGATGGCCACTCCATATTAAACTTAGATTTTGCTGCTGCCCGTGCTTCTGCGGTGGATCTGTAGAAGAGGTGCTCCTCGGGCTTGATGCGACTCACCGCATACGAGCTGACACTGCCATACCTCTGCATCACCACATTCAGGAACTGCCGCGCCTTCATTTTATTTCTCCCCACTCCTCCTGCAAAACAGAGATCACGAATTAGATGATGAATGATATAAACAAGGAAGTAAAAGACGGGCGAAATAAGGCACAATACCTGCAGCAGACAGATCCAAGTGTCTTCCCCTCCAATTCCGCCGAATCGAAGGTGGCGGTTGCAGCGGCGGCGGCGGCGGCGGTGGCGGCGGCGATAGGATGTGGCATCTAGGTTTAGCCGGAGAGCTCCTCGCTGGCGCCTTATGCGCCAGTAGAGGAAACCAGCGCCCGCGCGCCTGGCTATGTGGGCCGGCCCAAGAACGTGCCGACGCACTCGCGAACGATGCGCGCTTCCCCTTCTCGATCATTCTGTTTGCTGAAGCGAAAAAAACTCGATCGTTTCGTGGTTAAATTTCAAAAAATAAATTTGGAATCTCAGAAAACATAATTTAAAAATAAAATGCTCACGAATTCTAAAAAGTTCACTGATTTTCAAAAACAAAACATCAAACTTAAAAAAAAAGTTCACGAATTTCAAAAAAGTTCATCGATTTTGGAAAAAAATCACAAAATTTTGTAAAAAATTAATCGAATTTGAAAACAGTTCATAAATTTTGAATAAAGTTCAGCAATTTGGAAAAAAAAGTTCATCGATTTTGAAAAAAGTTCATCTACTTTAAAGAAAAAAGTTCACGAATTTGAAAAAAGTTCATCAACTTTCAAGAAAAAAGTTCATGAATTTGAAAAAAGATCATCGATTTCGAAAAAAGTTCATCAACTTTCAAGAAAAAAGTTCACGAATTTGAAAAAAGTTCATCAACTTGCAAGAAAAAATGTTCACGAATTTCTTTCGCAATTGTTTTCACGGATTTGGAAAAAGAAAGAAAAAAGGAACAGAGAGAAAAATACGAAGAAAGAAGAAGAAGGTGAAAAGGGAACAACCCACTATGGTAACATGCGAGGTCGATTGGTCGGGTGGTAATGACGTCGTACTTTAAGACATACGTCGCGGATTTGAATCCTGCCTTGCGCACGCTCTTTTTGCAGTCTATAGAAACAGAAAAAAAAAGAATAGGCGGACGTGGGATGGGCCGGCCCGTTATCAAACCAAAGCGTACGAGAGGGGTATGCGCCCTGTACAAAATGCACTATATTCGGCGCTTAAGGCGCCGAATAGGATTTGGCGTTTAGCCGTCTTATCATTTTCTTCTCCGCTTATAGAATCGGCATGTCGTGGGCTCTGGGCCTTATAACCAAAGGATCAGCCCTCACAGTTTTTGCCCCAGGCACATTCTTGTCTCAGAAAACTAAAAAACTTATTCCTCAGAAAAAAAAAACCTTTCTTCCCAAACCAAGCATCAAATCCCCTGACTTCTATTTGGCGCCTTCTACGCAAGTCATTCGAACCTGGACTAGCCTATCTGAGGGGTGCAACGGGAGAGACCTCTTTCCGATTTGGGAAGATTCCAGAAGCTTTCAAGCCGGGTTTTTTATTTTATTTTATTTTTTATTTCTAGACTGGTTTGTATGGTTATTGATTTATTTTTCTATTTCATTTATTTATTATTTATTTTTCTTTATTCTTTTTCCTTTTATTTACTATAAATTTTAATTTTGATTAACTTTTCTCAAAATTTTCAAAAAAATCAAATCTATGAACTTCTTTCAAAATTAGAAACTGCTTTCCTTTCTATGAACTTTTTTCCCAAATTTCTTAACTTTTTTTTGAACCCGTAAACTTTTTCGAATGTGTGAATGATTTTTTCTAATTCCTGATTTTTGAAAAAAAAGATCACTTTTTTCAAATAGTCAACAGTCAACAATTGACCGCTTAACCCCGACTGGTCAACTGCGACTAGAGAACCAAGGAAAATCACGCTACTCCATCAAATGTTGGTCTCCATAATGGGCTCGCCTATGAGAGGTGCGCGTGAGCGCCGGTTCCCATCCTTCGGTGAGAGCCTGCAGCTCTTGCCGCGCCTCGCCGACCTGAGCCCCAAGTTTCTCTCGCTCGGTGCGCTCCACGGCCGTTTTCTTTTCGGCCTCAGATAGCGCCTGCTTGAGGGTCGCCACCTCAGTAGTGGCCCCTACAATAAGCAGTACAATCCTGTTATTCTTTGCAATCACGTCTTTCTATAGGCATTTTTTTCTGTAAGGTATTTCTTACCTTCTTTCTCCTCGAGCTGCCGCTTGGCAAAGCCGTGCTCTTGCTCGGTCCACCCGAGGTCCTGTTTCAGGACACTCACCTCCGCAGTCAGTGCGGCGGTGGATAGCAGCGAAGCCTGCACACGCATATTGACTCCTTTTTTGTTAGACTCCTGCGAAATTTAATTGATCCTCTGTTCGGCTTTTCTTTCCGAACGCCAAACAAAGCATCAGGGGTTACTGTCTATGCGGTAATATTTTTATATATTTCTACTTACCTCGAAGCCTGTTAAAAGGCTAGCGCAAGCTTCAGTCAGTCCGCTCTTGGCGGACTGAACCCTCTGGATTACCGTACTCATAATAGTACGGTGCTCCTCGTCAATGGAGGCGTCGTCAAGCACCTCCAGCAGATTGTCCGGCGCCTCCGGTTGGACGGAGGCCGCCGGCTCGGAAGGCTTGCTCCTCTTGGGAGAAGTTCGCCTACCGCGGTCCGGAACTATTAAAGTTTCCGGCGCGGTGTCCGGCCCAAAGCCGGACTTGGAGCCCTGGGGGGTCTTGTCCCCTTCACTCCTGGGGTCCGGGAGGTTGCCTTGCGGCTCCTCCAGGACCACCTCCTCCTGCCCAGGAGCTTGTCGCGACACCACTTCGGCGTCGTCCGTAGCACGGGGGAGACAGCGGGCGGAACTGAGTTCACGTCCGATGAGTCCAGGGAGTCGCCCGACGACTCGTTGAGCTCGGCCCGGGGCGGGCTGCATAATTATGATCGACATTAGGGAAAGCTATGCAACAAAGGAACATCATGAGTTACTCTGATATCCGAACTTACGATTTCACCAGACGCTTGGCCCTGTCCGGCCACTCCTCTTCGTCCTCTTCGGCATTGGGGGAGTAGTCCGGCGGAGGGGTCTTTCTCTTCTTAGACCCCTCGGCCTCCCCCGTTGGGGCGGCCTCCCTTTTCTTTCCTCCCCCCGCTGGAGGGGGAGAGGTTTCTTCTTCCTCCTCCTCGTTCTCACGGGAGGAGGGCGTCTCGGACTCGTCAGACGACGAGTCCGACGCCACCACATTACGGGCACTCTTTCGAGTCCCCGTGGCCTTCTTCTTCTTGGCCTTCTTCTCCGACACCACGTAAGGTGCCGGAACCAGCAGCTTCTCTAGCAGAGCAGGGGCTGGGTCTTCGTGCAAGGGAGCCGGACAGTTAATTGGTCCGGATATCGCCTGCCAAGCCTGTCAAAGGTAAGGGAGTTCAGATCCCGCATAGAGTCAAACTATGAAAAAACTTAACATCCTCTGAAGGGTGAAAATAGCTTGCCTCGCTAGCGTGACGCTGCGAGCTGTATCCGCGGTCCTCGGAAGCGGATGTGGGAGCCTCGGCACCTTTGATTAGCACCTTCCAGACGTCTTCGTACGTCGTGTCGAAGAGCCTATTAAGGGTTCGGTGCTGTGCCGGGTCGAACTCCCACAGAGTAAAGTCCCGTTGTTGACACGGGAGGATTCGGCGAACGAGCATCACCTGGATTACATTTACAAGCCTCATTGGCTTGTTTACCAGGGACTGGATGCATGTCTTCAGTCCGGTCACCTTTCCCTCGTTGCCCCACGATAGGCCCGTCTCTTTCCAGGACGTGAGCCGCGTGGGGGGTCTGGATCGGATCTTAGGGGCTGCGATCCATTCCGGATCACGTGGCTCGGTGATGTAAAACCATCCGGCTTGCCACCCCTTTAGGGTCTCCACAAAGGAGCCCTCGAACCACAGGACGTTGGCAATTTTGCCCGCCATGGCGCCTCCGCACTCCGCCTGGTTGCCGCGCACCACCTTGGGCTTGACGTTGAAGGTCTTGAGCCAGAGGCCAAAATGGGGGCGGATGCGGAGGAAGGCCTCGCACACGACGATAAACGCCGAGATGTTGAGGATGAAGTTCGGGGCCAGATCATGGAAATCTAGGCCATAGTAGAACATGAGCCCCCGGACGAACGGGTGAAGTGGAAAACCCAGTCCGCGGAGGAAATGGGGAAGGAATACGACCCTCTCATGGGGCCTTGGGGTAGGGATGAGCTGCCCCTTCTCGGGAAGCCGGTGCGGGATGTCCTTGGACAGGTATCCGGCCTTCCTAAGCTTTTTGATGTCGCCCTCCGTGACGGAGGAGACCTTCCACTTGCCTACCGCTCCGTACATCGCTGGAGAAGGTCGAGGTGGGAAGTGCGGGCTTGGGCGCTGGAGCTTGAGTGCGCAGGAGATGGATAGGCAAAGGAGGAAGAAGGCGTAGGTAAAAAGGTGGATCCTTATCCCCTTATATGGGCAGATGCGGTTGTGCGTCCCCACCAGCCTAGTAAAACTCGCTTGCCTCCCAAGCGCCGTGATAAATGGCGCGGTTGGGTTACCCATGTCCGTATTGATGAGAATCACGTAAAGGGGGGAACACGATCTCTGCTTTGACAAGACCTGCCAAGGAAACCGCCTCGCAAACTATGCTGAGCTGGAAAAGTAAAAACGATTCGAGTAAAAAGACTTGGCCGTAGTGTGATGACGCACTGCGGAATACGTCAGCAGATTTGATTTGTGTCAATATTATTCTCTCTATGGCAATATGTGGAAACTTGTTTTGCAGAGCCGGACACTATTCTTGGTGTTTACAATCTTCTATGAAGGACTTGGAGGAGGAACCAGCCTTGCAATGCCGAAGACAATCTGCGCGCCAGACTCGTCATTGAAGCCTGGTTCAGGGGCTACTGAGGGAGTCCTGGATTAGGGGGTGTTCGGGTAGCCGGACTATACCTTCGCCGGACTCCAGGACTATGAAGATACAAGATTGAAGACTTCGTCCCGTGTCCGGATGGGACTTTCCTTGGCGTGGAAGGCAAGCTTGGCGATGCGGATATTCAAGATCTCCTACCCTTGTAACCGACTCTGTGTAACCCTAACCCTATCCGGTGTCTATATAAACCGGAGGGTTGTAGTCCGTAGGACAATCAACTCCATACACAATCATACCATAGGCTAGCTTCTAGGGTTTAGCCTCCTTGATCTCGTGGTAGATCTACTCTTCTACTACCCATATCATCAATATTAATCAAGCAGGAGTAGGGTATTACCTCCATCAAGAGGGCCCGAACCTGGGCAAAAACATCGTGTCCCTTGTCTCCTGTTACCATCCGGCCTTGACGCACAGTTCGGGACCCCCTACCCGAGATCCGCCGGTTTTGACACCGACAGTTAGCTAACCTACTTCCCTAACTAAAAAACATCTAATTAATAGTACCACAACTGCCCTAACCAAATTAACATCTACTTAGTAACCAAACTAGTTAACGAAACATCTAAAAAACATCTAATTAACCTAGTTAGTAAACCTAATTAACCTAGCTAGTTCACTTAGTTCAACTTAGTTAACCTAATGAACTAAATTCACCTAAGTTAATTAACCTAGAGGGAGGAGGGAGGAGGAGTACCTCTCGGTGGTGGAGGAGGCTGGCAGGGGAGGAGGCCGGCGAGGGAGGAGGCCGGCGTGGGAGGTCGGCCGGCAAGGGAGGAGGCCGACACGGGGGAGGGTGGTCGGCGGGGGAGGAGAGCCGGCGTGGGCGAGGGCGGCCGGCGGGGGAGGAGAGCCGGCGCGGGCGAGGGCGTCCGGCGGGAGAGCTCCGACGCGGGGGACGATGGTGCGCGGGGAAGGGCGGCGGCGACGACGACGGAGGCGCGCGAGAGTGAGAGTGTGAGGGCCGGGGGAGTGAGAGAGGTCGAGCGCGGGCCGTTGCTGGGGTGGATAAGGAGCCCGTAGTAGTAGCGCTTTTATATAGAAAGCGCTACTGCTACGTCCAGTAGCAGTAGCGCTTCCTACATAAAAGCGCTACTACTATGCCTGGCCGGCTGGCAACGGCCTTTTTGGGCAATTTTAGTAGTAGCATTTTTTATTTGAACAGCACTACTGGTAAGTGCATAGTAGCAGCGCTCTGTTATAAAAAGCGCTACTGATAAGTAGTAGCAGCGATTTGTTATAAAAAGCGCTACTACTATGCTACTATCTATAAGCATTTCCCTAGTAGTGGCAGCCCTACCGCGGCCGCCCTTGCAGCGTTCGGCATTGCATGCATGGCATCGAGCATGCTGATGTCTACTACGCAACCTTCTTCTTGTAGACGTTGTTGGGCCTCCAAGTGCAGAGGTTTGTAGGACAGTAGCAAATTTCCCTCAAGTGGATGATCTAAGGTTTATCAATCCGTGGGAGGCGTAGGATGAAGATGGTCTCTCTCAAGCAACCCTGCAACCAAATAACAAAGAGTCTCTTGTGTCCCCAACACACCCAATGAAGGAAATATGCCCTAGAGGCAATAATAAAGTTATTATTTATTTCCTTATATCATGATAAATGTTTATTATTCATGCTAGAATTGTATTAACCGGAAACATAATACATGTGTGAATACATAGACAAACAGAGTGTCACTAGTATGCCTCTACTTGACTAGCTCGTTGATCAAAGATGGTTATGTTTCCTAGCCATAGCCATGAGTTGTCATTTGATTAACGAGATCACATCATTAGGAGAATAATGTGATTGACATGACCCATTCCGTTAGCTTATCACACGATCGTTTAGTATGTTGCTATTGCTTTCTTCATGACTTATACATGTTCCTATGACTATGAGATTATGCAACTCTCGTTTACCGGAGGAACACTTTGTGTGCTACCAAACGTCACAACGTAACTGGGTGATTATAAAGGTGCTCTACAGGTGTCTCCGAAGGTACTTGTTGGGTTGGCATATTTCGAGATTAGGATTTGTCACTCCGATTGTCGGAGAGGTATCTCTGGGCCCTCTCGGTAATGCACATCACTTAAGCCTTGCAAGCATTGCAACTAATGAGTTAGTTGCGGGATGATGTATTAGTAAAGAGACTTGCTGGTAACGAGATTGAACTAGGTATTGAGATACCGATGATCGAATCTCGGGCAAGTAACATACCGATGACAAAAGGAACAACGTATGTTGTTATGCGGTCAGACCGATAAAGATCTTCGTAGAATATGTGGGAGCCAATATGAGCATCCAGGTTCCGCTATTGGTTATTGACCAGAGACGTGTCTCAGTCATATCTACATAGTTCTCGAACCCGTAGGGTCCGCACGCTTAACGTTTCGATGACAGTTATATTATGAGTTTATATGTTTTGATGTACCGAAGGTTGTTCGAGTCCCGGATGTGATCAAGGACATGACGAGGAGTCTTGAAATGGTCGAGACATGAAGATTGATATATTGGAAGCCTATGTTTGGATATCGGAAGTGTTCCGAGTGAAATCGGGATTTTACCGAAGTACCAGGAGGTTACCGGAACCCCCCGGGGACTTAATGGGCCTTAGTGGGCCTTGGTGGAAGAGAGATGAGGCGGCCAGGGCAAGGGCCGCGCCCCTCCCCCTAATTCGAATAGGACAAGGAGAGGGGGCGGCGCCCCCCCTTCCTTCTTCTCCTCCACCTCTTTCCCCTCTCCCTCCTAGTCTAACAAGGAAAAGGGGGGAGTCCTACTCCCGGTAGGAGTAGGATTCCTCCTAGCGTGCCCCTTTCTAGGCCGGCCGCACCCCCCTTGCTCCTTTATAAACGGGGGCAGGGGGCACCCTAGAGACACAACAATTGATCTGTTTGATCTTTTAGCCGTGTGCGGTGCCCCCCTCCACCATAGTCCACCTCGATAATACTGTAGCGGTGCTTAGGCGAAGCCCTGCATCGGTAGAACATCAACATCGTCACCACGCCGTCGTGCTAACGAAACTCTCCCTCAACACTCGGCTGGATCGGAGTTCGAGGGACGTCATCGGGCTACACATGTGCTGAACTCAGAGGTGTCGTGCGTTCAGTACTTGATCGGTCGGATCGTGAAGACGTACGACTGCATCAACCGCGTTGTGCTAACGCTTCCACTTTCGGTCTACGAGGGTACGTGGACAACACTCTCCCCTCTCGTTGCTATGCATCACCATGATCTTGCGTGTGCGTAGGAATTTTTTTAAAATTACTACGTTCCCCAACAGTGGTATCAGAGCCTGGTTTTATGCGTAGATGTCATATGCGCGAGTAGAACACAAGTGAGTTATGGGCGATATAAGTCATATTGCTTACCAACATGTCATACTTTGGTTCGGCGGTATTGTTGGATGAAGCGGCCCGGACCGACATTACGTGTACGCTTACGCGAGACTGGTTCTACCGACGTGCTTTGCACACAGGTGGCTGGCGGGTGTCAGTTTCTCCAACTTTGGTTGAACCAAGTGTGGCTATGCCCGGTCCTTGCGAAGGTTAAAACAACACCAACTTGACAAACTATCGTTGTGGTTTTGATGCGTAGGTAAGAACGGTTCTTGCTAAGCCCGTAGCAGCCACGTAAAATTTGCAACAACAAAGTAGAGGACGTCTAACTTGTTTTTGCAGGGCATGTTGTGATGTGATATGGTCAAGACATGATGCTAAATTTTATTGTATGAGATGATCATGTTTTGTAACCGAGTTATCAGCAAATGGCAGGAGCCATATGGTTGTCACTTTATTGTATGCAATGCAATCGCCTTCTAATGCTTTACTTTATCACTAAGCGGTAGCGATAGTCGTAGAAGCATAAGATTGGCGAGACGACAACGATGCTACGATGGAGATCAAGGTGTCACGCCGGTGACGATGGTGATCATGTCGGTGCTTCGGAGATGGAGTTCACAAGCACAAGATGATGATGGCCATATCATATCACTTATATTGATTGCATGTGATGTTTATCTTTTATGCATCTTATCTTGCTTTGATTGACGGTAGCATTATAAGATGATCCCTCACTAAATTATCAAAGTATAAGTGTTCTCCCTGAGTATGCACCGTTATGAAAGTTCTTTGTGCTGAGACACCACGTGATGATCGGGTGTGATAGGCTCTACATTCAAATAAAACGGGTGCAAAACAGTTGCACACGCGGAATACTCAGGTTAAACTTGACGAGCCTAGCATATAACATATATGACCTCGGAACACGGAGACCGAAAGGTCGAGCGTGAATCATATAGTAGATATGATCAACATAGTGATGTTCACCATTGAAACTACTCCATCTCACGTGATGATCGGACATGGTTTAGTTGATTTGGATCACGTGATCACTTAGAGGATTAGAGGGATATCTATCTAAGTGGGAGTTCTTAAGTAATATGATTAATTGAACTTAAATTTATCATGAACTTAGTACCTGATAGTATCTTGCTTGTCTATGTTTGATTGTAGATAGATGGCCCGTGCTGTTCTTCCGTTGAATTTTAATGCGTTCCTTGAGAAAGCAAAGTTGAAAGATGATGGTAGCAATTACACAGACTGGGTCCGTAACTTGAGGATTATCCTCATTGCTGCATAGAAGAATTACGTTCTGGAAGCACCACTGGGTGCCAGGCCTACTGCTGATGCAACTGACGACGTTAAGAATGTCTGGCAGAGCAAAGCTGATGACTACTCGATAGTTCAATGTGCCATGCTATACGGCTTAGAACCGGGACTTCAACGACGTTTTGAACGTCATGGAGCATATGAGATGTTCCAGGAGTTGAAGTTAATATTTCAAGCAAATGCCCGGATTGAGAGATATGAAGTCTCCAATAAGTTCTACAGCTGCAAGATTAAGGAGAATAGTTCTGTCAGTGAGCATATACTCAAGATGTCTGGGTACTGCAATCACTTGATTCAACTGGGAGTTAATCTTCCGGATGATAGCATCATTGACAGAATTCTCCAATCACTGCCACCAAGCTACAAGAGCTTCGTGATGAACTATAATATGCAAGGGATGGATAAGACGATTCTCGAGCTCTTCGCAATGCTAAAGGCTGTGGAGATAGAAATCAAGAAGGAGCATCAAGTGTTGATGGTCAATAAGACCACTAGTTTCAAGAAAAAGGGCAAAGGGAAGAATAAGGGGAACTTCAAGAAGAATAGCAAGAAAGTTGCTGCTCAGGAGAAGAAACCCAAGTCTGGACCTATGCCTGAAACTGAGTGCTTCTACTACAAGCAGACTGGTCACTGGAAGCTGAACTGCCCCAAGTATTTGGCGGATAAGAAGGATGGCAAGGTGAACAAAGGTATATGTGATATACATGTTATTGATGTGTACCTTACTAATGCTCGTAGTAGCACCTGGATATTTGATACTGGTTCTGTTGCTAATATTTGCAACTCGAAATAGGGGCTACAGATTAAGCGAAGATTGGCTAAGGACGAGGTGACGATGCGCGTGGGAAATGGTTCCAAAGTCGATGTGATCGCGGTCGGCACGCTACCTCTACATCTACCTTCGGGATTAGTATTAGACCTAAATAATTGTTATTTGGTGCCAGCGTTGAGCATGAACATTATATCTGGATCTTGTTTGATGCGAGATGGTTATTCATTTAAATCAGAGAATAATGGTTGTTCTATTTATATGAGTAATATCTTTTATGGTCATGCACCCTTGAAGAGTGGTCTATTTTTGATGAATCTCGATAGTAGTGATACACATATTCATAATGTTGAAGCCAAAAGATGCAGAGTTAATAATGATAGTGCAACTTATTTGTGGCACTGGCGTTTAGGTCATATCGGTGTAAAGCGCATGAAGAAACTCCATACTGATGGACTTTTGGAACCACTTGATTATGAATCACTTGGTACTTGCGAACCGTGCCTCATGGGTAAGATGAATAAAACGCCGTTCTCCGGTACTATAGAGAGAGCAATAGATTTGTTGGAGATCATACATACAGATGTATGTGGTCCGATGAATGTTGAGGCTCGTGGCGGATATCGTTATTTTCTCACCTTCACAGATGATTTAAGCAGATATGGGTATATCTACTTAATGAAGCATAAGTCTGAAACATTTGAAAAGTTCAAAGAATTTCAGAGTGAAGTTGAAAATCATCGTAACAAGAAAATAAAGTTTCTACGATCTGATCGTGGAGGAGAATATTTGAGTTACGAGTTTGGTCTACATTTGAAACAATGCGGAATAGTTTTGCAACTCACGCCACCCGGAACACCACAGTGTAATGGTGTGTCCGAACGTCGTAATCGTACTTTACTAGATATGGTGCGATCTATGATGTCTCTTACTGATTTACCGCTATCGTTTTGGGGTTATGCTTTAGAGACGGCCGCATTCACGTTAAATAGGGCACCATCAAAATCCGTTGAGACGACGCCTTATGAACTGTGGTTTGGCAAGAAACCAAAGTTGTCGTTTCTGAAAGTTTGGGGCTGCGATGCTTATGTGAAAAAGCTTCAACCTGATAACTCGAACCCAAATCGGAGAAATGTGTCTTCATAGGATACCCAAAGGAGACTGTTGGGTACACCTTCTATCACAGATCCAAAGGCAAGACTTTTGTTGCTAAATTCGGAGTTTTTCTAGAGAAGGAGTTTCTCTTGAAAGAAGTGAGTGGGAGGAAAGTAGAACTTGATGAGGTAACTGTACCTGCTCCCTTATTGGAAAGTAGTTCATCGCAGAAACCGGTTTCTGCGACACCTACACCAATTAGTGAGGAAGTTAATGATGATGATCATGAAACTTCAGATCAAGTTGTTACTGAACCTTGTAGATCAACCAGAGTAAGATCCGCACCAGAGTGGTACGGTAATCCTGTTCTGGAAGTTATGTTACTAGACCATAACGAACCTACGAACTATGAAGAAGCAATGGTGAGCCCAAATTCCGCAAAATGGCTTGAAGCCATGAAATCTGATATGGGATCCATGTATGAGAACAAAGTGTGGACTTTGGTTGACTTGCCCGATGATCGGCAAGCAATTGATAATAAATGGATCTTCAAGAAGAAGACCGACGCTGACGGTAATGTTACTGTCTATAAAGCTCGACTTGTTGTGAAAGGTTTTCGACAAGTTCAAGGGATTGACTACGATGAGACCTTCTCACCCGTAGCGATGCTTAAGTCTGTCCGAATCATGTTAGCAATTGCCGCATTTTATGATTATGAAATTTGGCAAATGGATGTCAAAACTGCATTCCTGAATGGATTTCTGGAAGAAGAGTTGTATATGATGCAACCGGAAGGTTTTGTCGATCCAAAGGGAGCTAACAAAGTGTGCAAGCTCCAACGATCCATTTATGGACTGGTGCAAGCCTCTCGGAGTTGGAATAAACGCTTTGATAGTGTGATCAAAGCATTTGGTTTTGTACAGACTTTTGGAGAAGCCTGTATTTACAAGAAAGTGAGTGGGAGCTCTGTAGCATTTCTAATATTATATGTGGATGACATATTGTTGATTGGAAATGATATAGAATTTCTGGATAGCATAAAGGGATACTTGAACACGAGTTTTTCAATGAAAGACCTCGGTGAAGCTGCTTATATATTGGGCATCAAGATCTATAGAGATAGATCAAGACGCTTAATTGGACTTTCACAAAGCACATACCTTGACAAAGTTTTGAAGAAGTTCAAAATGGATCAAGCAAAGAAAGGGTTCTTGCCTGTGTTACAAGGTGTGAAGTTGAGTAAGACTCAATGCCCGACCACTACAGAAGATAGAGAGAAAATGAAAGATGTTCCCTATGCTTCAGCCATAGGCTCTATCATGTATGTGATGACCCACAAGTATAGGGGATATATCGTAGTCCTTTCGATAAGTAAGAGTGTCGAACCCAACGAGGAGCAGAAGGAAATGATAAGCGGTTTTCAGCAAGCTATTCTCTGCAAGTACTGAAATAAGTGGTAACAGATAGTTTTGTGATAGGATAATTTGTAACGAGCAACAAGTAACAAAAGTAAATAAGGTGTAGAAAGGTGGACCAATCCTTTTTGTAGCAAAGGACAAGCCTGGACAAACTCTTATATAAGGAAAAGCGCTCCCGAGGACACATGGGAATATCGTCAAGCTAGTTTTCATCACGTTCATATGATTCGCGTTCGGTACTTTGATAATTTGATATGTGGGTGGACCGGTGCTTGGGTGCTATTCTTACTTGAACAAGCATCCCACTTATGATTAACCTCTATTGCAAGCTTCCGCAACTACAACAAAAGTATTAAGGTAAACCTAACCATAGCATGAAACATATGGATCCAAATCAGCCCCTTACGAAGCAACACATAAACTAGGGTTTAAGCTTCTATCACTCTAGCAACCCATCATCTACTTATTACTTCCCAATGCCTTCCTCTAGGCCCAAATAATGGTGAAGTGTTATGTAGTCGACGTTCACATAACACCACTAGAGGCTAGACAACATACATCTCATCAAAATATCGAACGAATACCAAAGTCACATGACTACTAATAGCAAGACTTCTACCTTGTCCTCAGGAACAAACTTAACTACTCACAAAACATATTCATGTTCATAATCATAGGGGTAATAATATGCATAAAGGATCTGAACATATGATCTTCCACCAAATAAACCAACTAGCATCAACTACAAGGAGTAATCAGCATTACTAGCAACCTACTAGCACCAATCCCGAAGTTGGAGACAAGAATTGGATACAAGAGATGAACTAGGGTTTGGAGATGAGATGGTGCTGGTGAAGATGTTGATGGAGATTGCCCTCTCTCGATGAGAGGAGCGTTGGTGATGACGACGGCGATGATTTCCCCCTCCCGGAGGGAAGTGTCCCCTGCAGAATAGCTCTGCCGGAGCCCTAGATTGGTTCCGCCAAGGTTCCGCCTCGTGGCAGCGGAGTCTCGTCCCGAAAGGTTGCTTCTTGTTTTTTCCTCGAAGAAAGACTTCATATATCAGAAGATGGGCATTGGAGAGCCACCAGGGGGCCCACGAGGTAGGGGGTGCGCCCTAGGGGGGCGCCCCCACCCTCCTGGACAGGGTGTGGGCCCCCTGGTCTTCATCTTTGGCGAGGATTTTTTATTATTTATTATAAGATATTCCATGGAGTTTCAGGACTTTTGGAGTTGTGCAGAATAGGTCTCTAATATTTTCTCCTTTTCTGTTGACACCAAATTTTGGCATGGTCACGAATCCAGATTCATATGCAAAAGTTAGAGGCAACACTTCGCGGGCCGGCCCTGAGTGAGAAAGTATTCGGCCTTTGTCGGCTGAATGAAACCTTGCCGGGGTAAAACCTTGCCGGCGGAGAAGCATGCCGGCGTGGAAAGCTTGCCGGCGGAGAAGCTTGCCGGTGTGAAATCTTGCCGGTGTGAAATCTTGCCGATGTGAAATCTTGCCGAGAAAGACCTTGCCGGGGAGGAAAGATTGCCGGGGGAAAAGCTTGCCGGGCGAAGACCTTGCCGAGTGTGGAAAGCTTGTCGGCGGAGAAGCTTGCCGGTGTGAAAACTTGCCGCCGTGAACAGTAACCTTGCGAGGAAAGCTTGCCGCCGTGAACAGTAACCTTGCCGGGGGAGAGCTTGCCGCCGTGAACAGTCACCTGCCGGGGAAAGCTTGCCGCCGTGAAAAGTAACCTTGCCGGGAAAGCTTGCTGCCGTGAACAGTAGAAACTGTCGAGGCCAATCCGACCAGATGCTGAAGATGGGCTCAAATCCACAGCCCACGCAAGGAGCAAGACAGAAGATTGAGCCAGATTCGGGCTGAATCCGAGCGGGACCAGAACTAGGATTCTAGGACGTGAATTGATGTAATTTTCTTATAAGGAAAGCCTAGATAAATCCTTTGCTTGTACAGGAAGTCCAGCCGCCTCTTATATATGTTGGGGGTGACGGCCGATTGAACAACACACAATCGAACAAATCAATATACTACTTTTTCATCTACGTTTTATCTCTCCACCGTTTTTCTATCTCGTTTTTCGCTGTTCTTCGTGTTTGAGAGCCGCGAATCCCGAGGCTCTAGGGGCGAGCGAATCGACCTAGGGCAGCCCATAGCCGCCGCACTCCCTGACGTTGTCCCTCCCGGGGGTGTGGGGTTTTCGGGTCTGCAAAAGCGCCCGTCGACTGTCTTGCGTATCGCGCTGTCGGTCGGGTCTCCTTCGACGTGAGCTGCGGTGCATCACCCCCGGCGTCGAGGGTACACGTGACGTGTTCGTGTGTCAACACACTTTTTGGCGACTCCGCTGGGGACACGAAGATCAATCATCATCATCCACCATGTCCGATCTTCCCAAGCCATCTGAGGTAGACGCCGATAACATTATTAAGCGCAGTCTTGATGAGATATCGGCTGATCATCGCCAAGTCTATGAGGAGTACAAGAAGGCACGTGAGGAGAAGGACCTGCAGGAGTTCCTTGCAAAATTCAAGAAGGATCGCCAAGGCAACATCACTCCGATTGGAGAAATCAAGTTTCCTCCTCTTCAAGCCGAGCAGGTTAAACCCGCTGTGAGTACTACCTTTTCTCCTGAGCAGTGGGCTGAGATTGAGAGTCGTATTGCTGATGGTAACAATCTGGTCTATCGAACTTTCATAGAAAATACCAATGCTCAGAAAAATATATCTCAATCATCTAGTGGTAATGATGGTGTAGCTGCTAGTGTGCAAAACCCTAATCTGGCTTTACCTATCTCATCGGCGCCTCCCATGCCGATGACTTATTATCCTACTCAAACAAATCAGATTGTGACTGCACCTATTAATCCTGTTATGAGCATGCCAAGTTCGGTGGCAACGCCGAACCAAACCCTACCTACAACTACAACCACTCGACCATTACCGAACTATAGTTCGGCATACATGCCACAGTTCATACCTACTGCTAGTAGTCCTACTCCTCCTATGCCGCTGCCACAAGTTGCATCGTCCACTATGGATGATGGTCTAGCTAATCTTAGAGAGAAGATGGCTAAGATGCTTCGAGAGAATTTTGGAGTTGAGTTACCTCGGAATCGGATTTACCAAAAGCCGTACCCCGAGTATTTTGATGCCATCTAGTTCCCTCCAGGATATAAGATTCCGGATTTTGTTAAATTCAGTGGAGAAGGCACAAAAACCACATGGGAGCGTGTTAGTCAATATTTAGCACAATTGGGTGAGGCAGGCTCATTGAACGAATTGAAAGTGCGTTTATTTCCTTTATCATTAACTGGTACCGCATTTTCATGGTTTTCTTCTTTACCCCATGGTTCCATTCGGGTTTGGTCGCAACTAGAGCAGAAGTTTCATGATCACTTTTATAGCGGCGACAATGAACTCAAGTTGTCACATCTAACATCGGTTAAGCAGAAACATGATGAATCGGTCTTCGATTACGTCAAGAGATTTAGAGAAATAAAAAACCGGTGTTTTAGTTTGGTGATAACCGAGAGAGACTTGGCAGACCTAGTGCTGAGTGGTTTGAGAACTCCCATTAGAGAAAAGCTAGAAGGCTATGAGTTCTTAAATATCAACCAAGTCTTACAAAGGGCTTTGGCTCAAGAAAGCCGAAGCAAAGACCTCAAAGAAGTGCATAGATACAAAGCCGATCGTCCAAAGATGAATATGATCGAATATGATAGTGAGCACTCGGACGATGAGGGTGACGTTTTTTCTACTGAATTTGTTTGGCCATCTAAGGCCAAACCATTTAATTGCAATGATCTGAAACCGATTCATAAGAATCATGATGAAGAGATGAAGTTTACTTTTAACATTGCCAAGTGTGATAAAATATTTGATGCTTTGCTGCAAGCTAAAATTATTAGAATAACTCATACTTTGCCGCCGTTTGAAGAGCTGAAATGGCGCGCTTATTGCAAGTATCATAATTCTTTTTCTCATGCTACTAACGATTGCAATGTTTTTCGACGACAGATACAATCGGCCATTAATGACGGACGATTGAACTTTTCTGAGATGCAAATTGATAAACAGCCTTTTCCAATGAATACCATGGAGTTGGAGGGGAAGAAACTACTCATTCGGCCAGAGGCTGCCGTATCTGCTAATAAAGCTAATGTCATTATTGGTGAGCCCAGGAAAGACAAGGAGGGCGACAAGGCCTTGGGGAGACAGGTTGTGCTTGACAAGCAACCCGGTGGCAAGGAAATAATCAAAATCACCATCAAGAATCCTACATTCGGGGGGCAACCCCAAGTACAAGAAAATATTCGTGCTAAATTTGTCAAGCCCAAGGATCCAGAAGTTGGCAAGTGGAAGACGAATGAAGCTAAGGTGCAGCGCAAGAAAATCAAGCCAACTTTTGATATGCTACTGTCCAAGTATGCCAATCATGCAGCCGGTTCTAGCTCTAACCGGTCATGAAATTTGAAGCGCTCAAGGTCACCTCCTCAGGAAGAATTTCAGCATCATGCAAGGCCATATGGGTCGTGGGCGCCGGGACCATGGATGCCGCCAACCCCCTATGTGCCATACTACGTGGGAGGCTTCAATGGAAGATGGGGGCAGCCCCCAATGGCCCCTTATACTTTTCATCCGGGTTGGGCAGAACCAAGGAGGCCCGTTCATGAGAGACTTTCTTATCCCGCACAAGGCCGTTTGAACAATGGTGTCAATCGGCTAGTGCAAGTTAATCAAAAAAGGGCTGGCAAGCAAGAATGGCGTGTTAAGTCACCAGGTGCTGCAACAGTTGAGTCAAGCAAAGGCAAGGAAAAAACCGATACCAGCTCACTTATCTTGGGCACCAAAACATTCGCCATACAACAGCCGATTGGGCCTAGCGATCCGGCTGAGCCGATACTTGCTATCGCGCCAAAGCACTCGGCTAATGATCAGGAAGCAAGCACCAGCCAAGTAAAAATGAGAGATCCTAAATACACTCAGCCAAAGTGGTGTCCTCCAGGGCTAACAAAGACACAAAATAGGAAACTACAGAGGTTAAGGAGTCAAGAGATGGCAGAACAAGAGGCCGAGAAGCAAAGGGATAAGTTGTTCAATGACACTCGGCCTATGTTACCTACAAAACAAGTGTGGAGGCCCAAACAAATACAAGATGCAGTGGCTTCTACACCTATCACAGCAGCACCTGCACCACCAAAAGAGGACGACTCAATCATTGCATCGTCTATGTTACCTATTGCTCCTTCTTCACTCGGACAAATTTCAGAATCGGTGGATACACTCGACGAGGAGGCTGATATGTTGGACTATGAGTCTACGCCGGTTCATGAAGGTATGGATATCAATATGGTATATTACTTACCTGCTGAGTTTCGTGCTGTAGATGAGGAAGGGGAGGTGGCTCAGCTGGATTTTGGCCCTAAAAATGCGATATTCGAGAAGCCAAAAGACCTAGTAACGCATCTGAAACCGTTGTATCTCAGAGGTCATATCAATGGATCACCGCTCACTCGGATGCTTGTTGATGGTGGTGCTGTAGTGAATCTTATGCCATATTCGGTCTTCAAAAAATTAGGGCTGCATGATGAAGAGTTGATAAAAACCAACATGGTGCTTAATGGATTTGAAGGCAAAGAGAAAACTGAAGCCAAAGGTGTGATGTATGTGGAGCTCACGGTGGGAAGTAAAATTTTGGCTACCGCATTCTTTGTCGCTGAGGTGCAAGGTAACTACAACGTCATACTAGGCCGTGATTGGGTTCATGCAAACCAGTGCGTACCATCCACTATGCACCAGTTTTTGATTCAGTGGGTTGATGATGAAGTGGAAGTCATTCATGCGGATAACTCGGCCTGTGTTGCTTTGGCCGATGCGTCGGTGGATTGGCAACATCCCAATGCTACTTGCTTGACGGGACGTGACTTATCAGAGTTTGATTTTCTTAGTGCAACCAAGAATGGTTTTGTGCCCGTCTCTTTAAAGCCGACTGAATGCAATCGGCTCCAAGCTATGATATGTTTAAATGGATTCTAGCTCTGAGTGGCTACAAAAACGTCTTGTGAAATATCGGTCCAGCGAGAACGATATGTATGAGGCTATAGAGGAGTTGGATGACATGGATAAACTTGGACAAGGTTTTACGTCGGCCGATCCATTAGAAGAGGTAAATATTGGAGATGGTTCAGTCACTCGACCGACGTTTATAAACAAGAATTTGAAAGCCGATTATAAAGCTAAGTTGATCGAGCTATTGAAAGAATATGTTTATTGCTTTGCATGGGAATATCATGAGATGCCAGGGTTAAGCCGGGAGCTAGTGGAGCATCGGTTGCCTATAAAGGCCGGTTTTAGACCTTATAAACAGTCGGCCAGAAAGTTTAATCCAAAAACATATGACCGGATCAAGGAAGAGATCGGTCGTTTGCTTAAAGCTAATTTTATTAGACCTTGCAGGTATGCCGAGTGGATTTCTAACATTGTCCTAGTGGAGAAGAAAGGATCCGGCAAGTTGAGGGTGTGCATTGATTTCAGAGATTTGAATAGGGCTACACCCAAAGATGAGTATCCTATGCCAATAGCCGATATGCTTATTAATGATGCTTCTGGGCATAAGGTTATTAGCTTTCTAGATGGTAATGCCGGATACAATCAGATTTTTATGGCCGAAGAGGACATGTACAAGACTGCTTTTCGATGCCCTGGTTTCGTTGGTTTATTCGAGTGGACAGTGATGACCTTCGGATTAAAAATTGCTGGAGCCACATATCAAAGGGCTATGAATTTGATTTTCCATGATTTACTCGGTATCATACTTGAAGTTTATATTGATGATATTGTTGTCAAATCGGATGCTTTTGAATCTCACTTGGCCGATTTGCGTTTAGCTTTTGAAAGAATGAGAAAGTATGGACTGAAGATGAATCCTTTGAAGTGTGCTTTTGGCGTGTCAGCTGGCAAGTTTTTGGGTTTCATTATTCATGAAGATGGCATAGAGATTGATCCCAAAAAGATAGAGGCTATACAGAAAGTGGAGGCTCCAACATGCAAGAGAGATATGCAAAAGTTCCTTGGCAAGGTCAATTACTTGAGGAGGTTCATAGCTAATCTGTCAGGGAAGGTTGATGCGTTTACTCCTATCCTTCGATTAAAGAATGATGCTGATTTCACTTGGGGGGCAAAACAGCAAGAAGCATTTGATATGATCAAGAATTACTTGTGCACTCCTCCGGTGATGAAAGCACCCAAGCATAGGGAACCCTTCAGACTTTACATTGCAGCAGAAGAAGGAGTTATTGGTGCTGTTCTAACTCAAGAGACCGGAGGAAAAGAGCATGCTATTACATATTTGAGCAGACGCTTATTGGAATCCGAGACAAGGTATACATTTATTGAGAAGTTATGTCTATGCTTATATTATGCTTGCACAAAATTGAGACATTATCTGGTGCCTAGTACTTGCATAATAGCTTGTCAAACCGATGTCATCAAATACATGTTGCATAGGCCAATTCTTAGTGGTAGAATTGGCAAGTGGGCTTATGCTTTAATTGAATACGATTTGGCTTATGAATCTCTAAAATCCATGAAAGGCCAAATTGTTGCTAATTTTATTGTTGAACATCGGATGGATGACAGGCATGATATTGATATAAACCTTGTCTCGGTAATACCATGGAGATTATATTTTGATGGTTCAGTTTGTAGCAGTGGCCAAGGTATTGGTATTGTTTATATATCTCCTCATGGTGCTGTTTTTGAAGCCTCATGCCGCTTAGAATATTTTTGCACAAACAATCAAGCCGAATATGAGGCATTGTTATTCGGCCTGGAGATGTTGCTTGCTATAGGTGCTACACATGTTGAGGCTTTTGGTGATTCGTTGTTAGTAGTGCAGCAAGTGTCTAAGGTTTTTCAATGTTTAGACGAATCACTTAATGTGTATCTTGATAAGTGTCTAGATACGATTTCTACTTTGGATTGTTTCAGCATTGCTCATATATCTAGACATGACAATTGGAGAGCAAATGAGTTGGCACAACAAGCATCCGGCTATCATGTTGATCATGGCATGTTTCATATTTCTCAGAAGCCGATGTCTTGTCTTGCTAATATGGGAGAGGCCGAACCAGAACCTACTGATTCGGCCACTAACAAAAAATCTAGTGCAGGTGAGAATCATGACTGGAGGAAGCCCATTATGGATTACTTGCGTGATCCGAGTAAAAGGGTGGATAGGACTGTTCGGCGTATGGCTTTCAAATATACAATAAGAGATGGTGGTCTTTATCGCCGAACAGTTGAAGATGTTCTTTTGAAGTGTTTGGACGGGGACCAAGCAAGGGTTGCTATGGGAGAGGTACATGAAGGTATTTGTGGTACTCATCAGTCGGCTCCCAAGATGAAGTGGTTAGCGACGTGCTGGATTTTATTGGCCGACTATGATCAATGATTGCTTCAGGTATTATAAAGGGTGTGAAGCTTGTCAAAAATTTGGTGATATTCAATTGGCTCCTGCTGCTATGTTACATCCTATTATTAAGCCGTGGCCTTTTAGAGGATGGGGTTTAGATTTCATTGGGCAAATTCATCCATCTTCCTCGAAGGGGCATCGGTTCGTGTTGGTGGCAACCGATTATTTCACCAAGTGGTCTGAAGCAGTACCTCTCAAGAACATGACACATACGGAGGTAATTCAATTCATAACCGAGCACATTATTCATAGATTCGGCGTTCCTCAGACATTGACTACAGATCAAGGTTCATCTTTCATGTCACGTCAAGTTAGAGAATTTGCCGAATCATATAACATAAAGTTGCTCAATTCATCTCCATATTATGCCCAAGCTAATGGACAAGCTGAGTCTAGCAATAAAATTTTGATCAAGCTCATCAAGAAGAAGATTGAGGATAATCCAAAGAGATGGCATGATTTGTTGTCTGAAGCATTATGGGCACATAGAATCTCAAGGCATGGTGCTACGAAAGTGACTCCATATGAGCTAGTATATGGTCAGGAGGCCGTTTTACCAGTGGAAGTAAATTTGAATGCTTTGAGAGTAGCCAAACAAAATGATTTATCGGCAATAGACTTCTATAACTTGACGATGGACAACATTGATGAGGTTGCTGATAAATGTTTGGCTGCTTTGAATGCCATAGAGAGAGATAAGTTGATGGTGGCAAGGGCTTACAATAAGAAAGTCAAGTTGAAGAATTTTCAAGTTGGTGATCTCGTCTGGAAAGTGATTCTACCGATTGGTTCAAGAGATAGAAAATTCGGGAAGTGGTCTCCAAGTTGGGAAGGTCCTTTTAGGATTACAAGAGTTGTTCCCGGAAATTCATATTTGGTGGAATCAATACAGGGGGCATTGTTACCTCGAGCTCTCAATGGCAAATATTTGAAGAAGTACCACCCAAGTGTGTGGCAGGAAGCCTAAGTAGGCAATGGCCGATATACGATTATCGCCCTTAGCACAAACATGGCTGATACCTTATTATCGTCCTGTGGAAAATGGCCGATGGAGTATTGACATCGTCCTTAGAACAAACACAATACAAGTTATTTTTCGGCACACAAGCTTTGCCGAAAAACAGGGGGGCATGTGTTGACACCAGATTTTGGCATGGTCACGAATCCAGATTCATATGCAAAAGTTAGAGGCAACACTTCGTGGGCCGGCCCTGAGTGAGAAAGTATTCGGCCTTTGTCGGCTGAATGAAACCTTGCCGGCGGAGAAGCATGCCGGTGTGGGAAGCTTGCCGGCGGAGAAGCTTGCCGGTGTGAAATCTTGCCGGTGTGAAATCTTGCCGATGTGAAATCTTGCCGAGAAAGACCTTGCCGGGGAGGAAAGATTGCCGGGGGAAAAGCTTGCCGGGAGAAGACCTTGCCGGGTGTGGAAAGCTTGCCGGCGGAGAAGCTTGCCGGTGTGAAAACTTGCCGCCGTGAACAGTAACCTTGCCGAGGAAAGCTTGCCGCCGTGAACAGTAACCTTGCCGGGGGAGAGCTTGCCGCCGTGAACAGTCACCTGCCGGGGAAAGCTTGCCGCCGTGAAAAGTAACCTTGCCGTGAAAGCTTGCTGCCGTGAACAGTAGAAACTGTCGAGGCCAATCCGACCAGATGCTGAAGATGGGCTCAAATCCACAGCCCATGCAAGGAGCAAGACAGAAGATTGAGCCAGATTTGGGCTGAATCCGAGCGGGACCAGAACTAGGATTCTAGGACGTGAATTGATGTAATTTTCTTGTAAGGAAAGCCTAGATAAATCCTTTGCTTGTACGGGAAGTCCAGCCGCCTCTTATATATGTTGGGGGTGACGGCCGATTGAACAACACACAATCGAACAAATCAATATACTACTTTTTCATCTACGTTTTATCTCTCCACCGTTTTTCTATCTCGTTTTTCGCTGTTCTTCATGTTTGAGAGCCGCGAATCCCGAGGCTCTAGGGGCGAGCGAATCGACCTAGGGAATCTCATAGCCGCCGCACTCCCTGACGGGGTCCCTCCCAGGGGTGTGGGGTTTTCGGGTCTGCAAAAGCGCCCGTCGACTGTCTTGCGTATCGCGCTGTCGGTCGGGTCTCCTTCGACGTGAGCTGCGGTGCATCACCCCCGGCGTCGAGGGTACACGTGACGTGTTCGTGTGTCAACATTTTCCAGCCCAGAATTCCAGCTGCCGGCATTCTCCCTCCTTATGTAAACCTTGTAAAATAAGAGAGAATAGCCATAAGTATTGTAACATAATGTGAAGTAACAACCCATAATGCAATAAATATCAATATAAAAGCATGATGCAAAATGGACGTATCAACTCCCCCAAGCTTAGACCTCGCTTGTGCTCAAGCGAAAGCCGATAACGATAAATATGTCCCCATGTTTAGAGGTAGAGGTGTCGATAAAAATAAAATACGGACATGAGGGCATCATGATTATTCTCATAACAGCAACATATATAGATATTGTCATATGATTACTTATGTTCAAGTGATGATCTATTCACAATGCAAAAGTATGAATCAGAAACCTTATTGAGAACCGACAAACTATAACCTCGGTCATTGAAACAATTGCAATTTATCATAACATCAGAAAGAGTCTATGTCAGAGCTAAAAAGCAAGTCCACATACTCAACTATCATCTAGTCCTTCATAATTGCTAACACTCACGCAATTCTTGTGGTTACGGAGTTTTAATCGGACACAGAGAAAGATAGGGGCTTATAGTTTCGCCCCACAACCTTTTACATCGAGGATAATGTCAACAATAATAACTCATGCTCCCCTACATCCAATTAGATATATATATCAGTTCTTGCCAACATGCCGGGCTTGCCAAATGATAAAATGAAAACGGAAAGGTGAAGATCACAGTGACACTTGCATATGGTAGAAGATAATAATAAAAGATAGGCCCTTCGTAGAGGGAAGCAGAGGTTGCCATGCGCTTTTATGGTTGGATGCATAAATTCTCAATGTGAAAGAACGTCACTTTATATTGCCCCTTGTGATATGAACCTTTATTATGCAGTCCGTCGCTTTTATTACTTCCACATCACAAGATCGTATAAATCATATTTCTCCCACACCAATCAATCTTACATATTTAGAGCAATTTTTATTGCTTTGCACTGATGACAACTTACTTGAAGGATCTTACTCAATCCATAGGTAGATATGGTGGACTCTCATGGCAAAACTGGTTTAAGGGTATTTGGAAGCACAAGTAGTATCTCTAGTTGGTGCTGAGAATTTGGCTAGCAAGAGGGGGAAAGGCAAGTTCAACATGTTGGAGGATCCACAACATACTTTATCTCAGATATAAGAAAACATAACTCATTACGTTGTCTTCCTTGTCCAACATCAACTCTTTAGCATGTCATATTTTAATGAGTGCTCCCAATCATAAAAGATGTCAATGATAATATATCTATATGTGAAACCTCTCTTTCCTTATTACTTCCTATTAATTGCAACGATGACCAAAGCTATGCCTGCCAACTCCCAACAACTTTTAAATCATCATACTCTTCCTATGTGAAGTCATTACTCTCAATAAGATCAATATGAACTTTTGTTTCTTTTTATTCCTTTTCTCTTCTTTTCTTTTATTCACCCAAGATCATTGCAAGAAAATCAAGCCCTTGACTCAACACTAATCTTTATTATATAGCCCACAGACTCGCTTACATAGAGAGATCATAAAGCAAAACTCAAAACTAGATCATGCCATAAACTTTATTCTACTAGATCAAGATACTACTAATAGGATCAAACTAAGGAAAACGGTAAAGATAGGAGTTGTGATTGTGATACGATACCAGGGCACCTTCCCCAAGCTTGGCAGTTGCCAAGGGGAGTGCCCATACCCATGTGATTATATCTCCTTCTTTGTTGTTGGTGAAGATGGAGGTGATGGATAGTCGCACATTGAGCGTAAGAGGTCCTTTAGCTTGCGAATAATGCCCTTGAGTGCAAAGATATGCTCCTTCAACAAAATGTTTTCACTTGTGAGATACTTGTTTTGAATACGAGTTAATTCAATCATCTGGAAAGCTTCGATCTCAGTTGGGGTAAGAAGGCTGTGATCAAATTGAAGGATGTCTTCTATTGCCGGAGCTTGGTTCTCCGTGGCCTTCTTGATCCCTTCATCCTTGTTAATCTCCATGGGTTCTTCCCTCTTCAACTCTATCTTCATTAGCCAAGCATCTTTGTCACCGTTATTGGAGGAGGGGGACGACATGATGCCTGGCCTTGACAACCCTGACAGAGAACAGCCCAAAACAAGAACAGATGACATTTGCGTGATACGGGAGTCAAAACCTTCGGGAGAATATATAATGAATTTTTACCGACCAAAATACGTATCGTGCAAGAAAACAGAGTCCGGAAGGCACACGAGGTGCTCACAAGGTAGGGGGGGCGCGCCCAGGGGGGTAGGGCGCGCCCTCCACCCTCGTGGGGCCCTCGTGTCCTTCCCGGACTGCTACTTATTTTTCTATTTTTCTAAATATTCCAAAACAGAGAAATATTGCCTTAAAAATTGTTTTGGAGTCGGTTTACTTACCGTACCACATACCTATTCCTTTTCGGAGTCTGAAATGTTCTGGAAAGTGTCTCTTATGTATTCCTCCGGGGTTACGGTTTCAATAATATTGGTTTCAACATTTATGGGATTACCTGAGATATATTGTTTAATTCTCTGACCGTTTACCACCTTCGGATTTGTGCCTTCAAAGTTGTTGATTTTTATGGCACCGGAACGATAGACCTCCTCGATAACGTAGGGGCCTTCCCATTTAGAGAGAAGTTTTCCTTATGTGCAGTTCTGTCTCCCGCGTGGTGTCCTCCATAAGCTTCGGAGTGGCACTTGTGTAGGATCTGTTCCTGTTCATGCTCAGGTACACAACGTCTAATAACACCATCTACTCCTTCTTTATAAAGATGTAGATCATCCCAAAAGTAATGTCTCAAATCATAGAAGAACTTTTTCTTTTGTTGGTATGTGAAGCTAGGTGGTATGAATTATTAACAATGTAATTAGCATAATCTGCATACCAAGGAGTACTACGATAAGTACTTATAACATTTAATTGCTCATCAGAAAAGCTATCATCAATAGGTAGTGGGTCATCAAGAACATTCTCTAACCTAGATAAGTTGTCTGCAACAGGGTTCTCAGCTCCTTTTCTATCAACAATATGCAAATCAAATTCTTGTAGCAAGAGAACCCATCTAATAAGTCTAGGTTTAGTATCTTTCTTCTCCATAAGATATTTAATAGCAGCATGATCAGTGTGAATAGTTACTTTAGAATCAACAATATAAGGTCTGAACTTATCACAAGCAAATACAACTGCTAAAAGTTCTTTTCCAGTAGTAACATAATTTCTTTGAGCATTGTCTAGAGTCTTACTAGCATTATGGATAACATTTAATTTCTTATCAACTCTTTACCCTAGAACAACACCTACAGCATAATCACTAGCATCACACATAATTTCAAAGGGTAAATTCCAATCAGGTGGATGAACAATAGGTGCAGAGACTAATGCTTTCTTAAGTATTTCAAATGCTTCTACACAATCATCATCAAAAACAAATGGTATATCTTTTTGCAATAAATTAGTCAGAGGCCGAGAAATTTTTGAGAAGTCCTTAATGAACCTCCTACAAAATCTGGCGTGACCAAGGAAACTTCTTATACCTTTGATGTCCTTGGGACATGGCATCTTTTCAATAGCATCAACCTTGGCTTTATCAACTTCAATACCTCTTTCAGAAACTTTATGCCCCAAGACAATACTTTCATTAACCATAAAGTGGCACTTTTCCTAATTCAAGACAAGATTAGTTTCTTCACATCTTTGCAAAACTCGATCAAGATTGCTCAGGCAATCATCAAAGGAAGATCCATAGACGGAAAAGTCGTCCATGAAAACCTCACAAATCTATTCACAAAAGTCAGAGAATATAGCCATCATGCATCTTTGAAAGGTAGCAGGTGCATTACATAAACCAAAAGGCATACGTCTATAAGCAAAAGTACCAAAAGGGCATGTAAAAGTAGTCTTTTTTTATCTTTAGCCGACACAGGTATTTGAGACAAACCAGAATAACCATCTAGAAAGCAGTAGTGTGTATGTTTGCATAATCTTTCTAGCATTTGATCAATAAAAGGTAAGGGGTAATGATCTTTCTTAGTAGCCTTATTTAATTTGCGAAAATCAATTACCATCCTATAACCTGTAATAATTGTTTGTGGAATTAATTCATCTTTATCATTAGGAACAACAATAATACCTCCCTTCTTAGGGACACAATGGACAGGACTTACCCACTGACTATCAGCAACGGGATAAATTATACCTGCCTCCAGAAGCTTTAGTATCTCTTTTCTCACCACTTCTTTCATTTTAGGATTCAGACGTCTTTGAGGATCACAAACTGGTTTGGCGTCTGCCTCCAAATTTATTTTATGTTGACATAGAGTGGGACTAATGCCCTTAAGATCATCAAGAGTATATCCAATAGCAGCACGGTGCTTCTTCAGAGTTTTCAATAATCTTTCTTCTTCATGATCTGAAAGGTTAGCACTAATAATAACAGGATATATCTTCTTTTCATCAAGATAAGCATATTTAAGATTATCAGGCAACGGTTTAAGCTCAAACACGGGATCACCCTTAGGTGGAGGGGGATCCCCTAGGATTTCAACAGGCAAATTGTGTTTCAGAATAGGTTCCTTTTTAAAGAATACTTCATCTATTTCCCTTCTTTCATTCATAAACAAATCATTCTCATGGTCTAGCAAATATTGTTCTAAAGGATCACTAGGAGGTACGGCAATATAAGCAAGACCAATAATTTCATCCTTACTAGGCAATTCTTCTTCTTGGTGTTGTTTACTAAATTTAGAGAAATTAAACTCATGAATCATATCATCCAAGCCAATAGTAACAACATTCTTTTCGCAGTCTATCTTAGCATTAACAGTGTTCAAGAAGGGTCTACCAAATATAATGGGACAAAAGCTATCTTGTGGGGAACTGAGAACAAGAAAATCAGCAGGATATTTAGTTTTACCACACAAGACTTCAACATCTCTAACAATTCCCATTGCTGAAATAGTATCTCTATTGGCAAGTTTAATTGTGACATCAATATCTTCTAACTCAGCAAGTGCAATTTCATGCTTAATTTCTTTATACAAGTCATAAGGTATAACACTAGCACTAGCACCCATATCACATAAACCATGATAACAATGATCTCCTATTTTAACAGAAATAACAGGCATGCCTACAACAGGTCTATGTTTATCTTTAGCACAAGGTTTAGCAATTCTAGTAGTTTCACCGCAGAACTGAATAACATGCCCATCAATATTATCAGCCAAGAGATCTTTAACAATAGCAACATTAGGTTCAACTTTAACTTGTTCAGGAGGTGTATAAGTTCTAATATTGCTTTTACGAACCACAGTTGAAGCTTTAGCATGATCCTTTATTCTAACAGGGAAAGGTGGTTTCTCAACATAAGAAGTAGGAACAATAGGATCATTATAAGTGATAGTCTTTTCTTCAACTTTAATTGGTGCAGCTACTTTTACTTCTATGGGAGGATGATATTTAAACCACTTCGCCTTAGGGAGATCAACATAAGTAGCAAAAGATTCACAAAAAGAAGCTACTATCTCAGAGTCAAGTCCATATTTAGTGCTAAACTTATGGAAAATATCGGTATCCATAAAAGATTTAACACAATCAAAATTAGGTGTGATACCTGACTCCTTAACTTTGTCGAGATCCCAATCTTCAGAGTTGCATTTAATTCTATCCAATAAATCCCATTTAAACTCAATAGTCTTCATCATGAAAGAGCCAGCACAATAAGTATCGAGCATGGTGCGATTGTTTTCAGAAAGCCGAGCATAATTTTTTTGGATAATTGTTTCTCTTGGGAGCTCATGATTGGGGCATGAATATAACATTGATTTAAGCCTCCCCCAAGCTTGAGCGATGCTTTCTCCTTCGCGAGGCCAAAAATTATATATATAATTGCGATCATGATGAACAAGATGCATAGGATAATACTTTTGATGAAATTCCAATTTCAGTCTTCTATAGTTCCATGATCTCGTATCATCACATAGCCTATACCATGTCAATGCATCTCCCTTCAAAGATAAAGGGAAGACCTTCTTCTTAGCAACATCATCGGGTATACCTGCAAGCTTAAATAATCCACAAACTTCATCCACATATATTAAGTGCTCATCGAGATGCTTTGTTCCATCTCCTGTAAAAGGTTTAGCTGACAATTTTTCTATCATACCCGAAGGAAATTCAAAGGGAACATTTTCATTTTCAGTAGGTTCAGTAGGTTGAGGAGCAACTCTTTGCTCTACTGGTCGGGGTGAAGATACCCCGAACAAGCCCCTCAGAGGATTACTTTCCATAGTAACAAGTGACAGTAAATTTCAGCACACTATATAAATTTTTCCTTACCAAATTCCACCTACCAAAGTCACTTCACTCCCCGGCAACGGTGCCAGAAACGAGTCTTGATGACCCACAAGTATAGGGGATCTATCGTAGTCCTTTCGATAAGTAAGAGTGTCGAACCCAACGAGGAGCAGAAGGAAATGATAAGTAGTTTTCAGCAAGCTATTCTCTGCAAGTACTGAAATAAGTGGTAACAGATAGTTTTGTGATAGGATAATTTGTAACGAGCAACAAGTAACAAAAGTAAATAAGGTGCAGCAAGGTGGCCCAATCCTTTTTGTAGCAAAGGACAAGCCTGGACAAACTCTTATATAAGGAAAAGCGCTCCCGAGGACACATGGGAATATCGTCAAGCTAGTTTTCATCACGTTCATATGATTCGCGTTCGATACTTTGATAATTTGATATGTGGGTGGACCGGTTCTTGGGTGTTGTTCTTACTTGAACAAGCATCCCACTTATGATTAACCTCTATTGCAAGCATCCTCAACTACAACAAAAGTATTAAGGTAAACCTAACCATAGCATGAAACATATGGATCCAAATCAGCCCCTTACCAAGCAACGCATAAACTAGGGTTTAAGCTTTTGTCACTCTATCAACCCATCATGCACTTATTACTTCCCAATGCCTTCCTCTAGGCCCAAATAATGGTGAAGTTTTATGTAGTCGACGTTCACATAACACCACTAGAGGCTAGACAACATACATCTCATCAAAATATCGAACGAATACCAAAGTCACATGACTACTAATAACAAGACTTCTCCCTTGTCCTCAGGAACAAACTTAAATACTCACAAAACATATTCATGTTCATAATCAGAGGGGTAATAATATGCATAAAGGATCTGAACATATGATCTTCCACCAAATAAACCAACTAGCATCAGCTACAAGGAGTAATCAACACTACTAGCAACCTACTAGCACCAATCCTGGAGTTGGAGACAAGAATTGGATACAAGAGATGAACTAGGCTTTGGAGATGAGATGGTGCTGGTGAAGATGTTGATGGAGATTGCCCTCTCCCGATGAGAGGAGCGTTGGTGATGACGATGGCGATGATTTCCCCCTCTCGGAGGGAAGTGTCCCCGGCAGAACAGTTGTGCCGGAGCCCTAGATTGGTTCCACCAATGTTCCGCCTCGTGGCGGCGGAGTCTCGTCCCGAAAGGTTGCTTATTGTTTTTTCCTCGAAGAAAGACTTCATATATAAGAAGATGGGCATCGGAGAGCCACCAGGGGGCCCACGAGGTAGGGGGCGCCCCCCACCCTCGTGGACGGGGTGTGGGCCCCCTGGTCTTCATCTTTGGCGAGGATTTTTTATTATTTATTATAAGATATTACGTGGAGTTTCAGGACTTTTGGAGTTGTGCAGTATAGGTCTCTAATATTTGCTCCTTTTCCAGCCCAGAATTCCAGCTGCCGGCATTCTCCCTCCTTATGTAAACCTTGTAAAATAAGAGAGAATAGCCATAAGTATTGTAACATAATGTGAAGTAACAACCCATAATGCAATAAATATCAATATAAAAGCATGATGCAAAATGGACGTATCAGTATGCTATGCTGTGTACCAGACCTGATGTGTGCCTTGCTATAAGTTTAGCAGGGAGGTACCAAAGTAATCCAGGAGTGGATCACTGGACAGCGGTCAAGAACATCCTGAAATACCTGAAAAGGACTAAGGATATGTTTGTCGTGTATGGAGGTGACAAAGAGCTCACCGTAAATGGTTACGTTGATGCAAGCTTTGACACTGATCCGGACGATTCTAAATCACAAACCGGATACGTGTTTACATTAAACGGTGGAGCTGTCAGTTGGTGCAGTTCTAAACAAAGCGTCGTGGGGGGATCTACGTGTGAAGCGGAGTACATAGCTGCTTCAGAAGCAGCAAATGAAGGAGTCTGGATGAAGGAGTTCATATCCGATCTAGGTGTCCTACCTAGTCCATCGGGTCCAATGAAAATCTTTTGTGACAATACTGGTGCAATTGCCCTGGCGAAGGAATCCAGATTTCACAAGAGAACCAAGCACATCAAGAGATGCTTCAATTCCATAGAAATTTGCAAGATACATATGGATCTGAATGTTGCAGACCCGTTGACTAAGCCTCGTCCACGAGCAAAACATGATCAGCACCAAGGCTCCATGGGTGTTAGAATCATTACTGTGTAATCTAGATTATTGACTCTAGTGCAAGTGGTAGACTGAAGGAAATATGCCCTAGAGGTAATAATAAAGTTATTATTTATTTCCTTATATCATGATAAATGTTTATTATTCATGCTAGAATTGTATTAACCGGAAACATAATACATGTGTGAATACATAGACAAACAGAGTGTCACTAGTATGCCTCTACTTGACTATCTCATTGATCAAAGATGGTTATGTTTCCTAGCCATAGACATGAGTTGTCATTTGATTAATGGGATCACATCATTAGGAGAATAATGTGACCGACATGACCCATTCCGTTAGCTTAGCACACGATCATTTAGTATGTTGCTATTGCTTTCTTCATGACTTATACATGTTCCTATGACTATGAGATTATGCAACTCCCGTTTACCGGAGGAACACTTTGTGTGCTACCAAATGTCACAACGTAACTGGGTGATTATAAAGGTGCTCTACAGGTGTCTCCAAAGGTACTTGTTGGGTTGGCGTATTTCGAGATTAGGATTTGTCACTCCGATTGTCGGAGAGGTATCTCTGGGCCCTCTCGGTAATGCATCACTTAAGCCTTGCAAGCATTGCAACTAATGAGTTAGTTGCGGGATGATGTATTACGGAACGAGTAAAGAGACTTGCCGGTAACGAGATTGAACTAGGTATTGAGATACCGACGATCGAATCTCGGGCAAGTAACATACCGATGACAAAAGGAACAACGTATGTTGTTATGCGGTCAGATCGATAAAGATCTTCGTAGAATATGTGGGAGCCAATATGAGCATCCAGGTTCCGCTATTGGTTATTGACCAGAGACGTGTCTCGGTCATGTCTACATAGTTCTCGAACCCGTAGGGTCCGCACGCTTAATGTTTCGATGGCAGTTATATTATGAGTTTGTATGTTTTGATGTACCGAAGGTTGTTCGGAGTCCCGGATGTGATCAAGGACATGACGAGGAGTCTCGAAATGGTCGAGACATGAAGATTGATATATTGGAAGCCTATGTTTGGATATCGGAAGTGTTCCGGGTGAAATCGGGATTTTACCAGAGTGCCAGGAGGTTACCGGAACCCCCCGGGGACTTAATGGGCCTTAGTGGGCCTTGGTGGAAGAGAGAGGAGGCGGCCAGCGCAAGGGTCGCGCCCCCTCCCCCCTAGTCCGAATAGGACAAGGAGAGGGGGGCGGCGCCCCCCTTCCTTTTTCTCCACCTCTTTCCCCTCTCTCTCCTAGTCCAACAAGGAAAAGGGGGGAGTCCTACTCCCGGTAGGAGTACGACTCCTCCTGGCGCGCCCCTCTCTAGGCCGGCCGCACCCCCCCTTGCTCCTTTATATA
The DNA here is from genome assembly GCF_056163025.1 of Triticum urartu. Classification (NCBI taxonomy): domain Eukaryota; kingdom Viridiplantae; phylum Streptophyta; class Magnoliopsida; order Poales; family Poaceae; genus Triticum; species Triticum urartu. Next base: position 725,605,719 of record NC_141874.1, on the reverse strand, counting down.
CGGGGGCAGGGGGGCACCCTAGAGACACAACAATTGATCTGTTTGATCTTTTAGCCATGTGCGGTGCCCCCCTCCACCATAGTCCACCTCGATAGTACTATAGCGGTGCTTAGGCGAAGCCCTGCGTCGGTAGAACATCAACATCGTCACCACGCCGTCGTGCTGACGAAACTCTCCCTCAACACTCGGCTGGATCGGAGTTCGAGGGACGTCATCGGGCTGAACGTGTGCTGAACTCGGAGGTGCCGTGCGTTCGGTACTTGATCGGTTGGATCGTGAAGATGTACGACTACATCAACCGCGTTGTGCTAACGCTTCCGCTTTCGGTCTACGAGGGTACGTGGACAACACTCTCCCCTCTCGTTGCTATGCATCACCATGATCTTGCGTGTGCGTAGGATTTTTTTTGAAATTACTATGTTCCCCAACACCCAATACAATGGTAAATTGTATAGGTGCACTAGTTCGGCGAAGAGATGGTGATACAAGTGCAATATGGATGGTAGATATAGGTTTTTGTAATCTGAAAATATAAAAACAGCAAGGTAGCATGTGGTAAAAGTGAGCGTAAACGGTATTGCAATGCTAGGAAACAAGGCCTAGGGTTCATACTTTCACTAGTGCAAGTTCTCTCAACAATAATAACATAGTTGGATTATATAACTATCCCTCAACATGCAACAAAGAGTCACTCCGAAGTCACTAATAGTGGAGAGCAAATGAAGAGATTATGGTAGGGTACGAAACCACCTCAAAGTTATTCTTTCCAATCAATTCGTTGGGCTATTCCTATAAGTGTCACAAACAGCCCTAGAGTTCGTACTAGAATAACACCTTAAGACACAAATCAACCAAAACCCTAATGTCACCTAGATACTCCAATGTCACCTCAAGTATCCGTGGGTATGATTATACGATATGCATCACACAATCTCAAATTCATCTATTCAACCAACACATAGAACCTCAAAGAGTGCCCCAAAGTTTCTACCGGAGAATCAAGACGAAAACGTGTGCCAACCCCTATGCATAAGTTCATGGGCGGAACCCGCAAGTTGATCACCAAAACATACATCAAGTGAATCACGTGATATCCCATTGTCACCACAGATACGCACGGCAAGACATACATCAAGTTTTCTCAAATCATTAAAGACTCAATCCGATAAGATTACTTCAAAGGGAAAACTCAATCCATTACAACAGAGAAGAGGGGGACAAGAAACATAAGATCCAACTATAATAGCAAAGCTCGCGATACATCAAGTTCGTGCCAAATTAAGAACACGAGAGAGAGAGAGAGATCAAACACATAGCTATTGGTACATACCCTCAGCCCCGAGGGTGAACTACTCCCTCCTCGTCATGGAGAACGCCGGGATGATGAAGTGTGCCACCAGTGAGGGTTCCTCCCCCCCTCCGGCAGGTGCCGGAACAGGGTCCCGATTGGTTTTTGGTGGCTACAGAGGCTTGCGGCGGCGGAACTCCCCATCTATTCTGTTCCCCGAAGTTTTTAGGGTATATGGATATATATAGGCGGAAGAAGTACGTCAGGGGAGCCACGAGGGGCCCACGAGGGTGGAGGGTGCGCCCTAGGGGGTGGGCGCGCCCCCTACCTTGTGGCTCCCTCGTTTCTTTCCTGACGTGCACTCCAAGTCTATTGGGTAGCTTTCCTTCCAAAAATAACTTCTCCAGAAGGTTTCATTCCGTTTCGACTCCGTTTGATATTCCTTTTCTTCGAAATACTGAAACAAGGGAAAAAACAGGAACTGGCACTGGGATCTGGGTCAATAGGTTAGTCCCAAAAATAATATAAAAGTGCATAGTAAAGCCCAATATTGTCCAAAACAGTAGATAATATAGCATGGAGCAATCAAAAATTATAGATACGTTGGAGACGTATCAGCATCCCCATGCTTAATTCCTGCTCGTCCTCGAGTAGGTAAATGATAAAAACAGAATTTTTGATGTGGAATGCTACTTGGCATAATTTCAATGTAATTCTTCTTAGTTGTGGTATGAATATTCAGATCCGAAAGATTCAAGATAAAAGTTCATATTGACATATAAATAATAATACTTCAAGCATACTAACTAAGCAATTATGTCTTCTCAAAATAACATGGCCAAAGAAGGTTCATCTCTACGAAATCATATAGTTTAGTCATGCTCCATTTTCGTCACACAAGAATACTCTCATCATGCACAACCCCGATGACAAGCCAAGCAATTGTTTCATACTTTAGTAATCTCAAACCTATAAACTTTCATGCAATATATGAGCGCGAGCCATGGACATAGAACTATGGGTGGAATAGAATATGATGATGGGGGTTATGTGGAGAAGACAAAAAAAAGGAGAAAGTCTCACATCAACGAGGCTAATCAACGGGCTATGGAGATGCCCATCGATTGATGTTAATGCAAGGAGTAGGGGTTGCCATGCAACGGATGCACTAGAGCTATAAATGTATGAAAGCTCAACAAAGAAAACTAAGTCGGTGTGCATCCAACTTGCTTGCTCACGAAGACCTAGGGCACTTGAGGAGGCCCATTGTTGGAATATACAAGCCAAGTTCTATAATGAAAAATTCCCACTAGTAAATGAAAGTGACAAAACAAGAGACTCTCTATCATGAAGATTATGGTGCTACTTTGAAGCACAAGTGTGTAAAAAAGGTAGTAAATGAAAGTGACAAAACAAGAGACTCTCTATCATGAAGATTATGGTGCTACTTTGAAGCACAAGTGTGGAAAAAGGATAGTAGCATTGCCCCCCTTTTTTGGGCCTTCCTTTTTTATTTGGCCTTTCTCTTTTTTTCTCCTTTTTTTGGGACAATGCTCTATTAAATGATGATCATCACACTTCTATTTATTTACAACTCAATGATTACAACTCGATACTAGAACTGAGTATGACTCTATATGAATGCCTCCGGCGGTGTACCGGGATATGCAATGAACCAAGAGTGACATGTATGAAAGAATTATGAACGGTGGCTTTGCCGCAAATACTATGTCAACTACATGATCATGCTAGCAATATGACAATGATAAATGTGTCATGATAAACTGGATGGTGGAAAGTTGCATGGCAATATATCTCGGAATGGCTATGGAAATGCCATAATAGGTAGGTATGGTGGCTGTTTTGAGGAAGATATAAGGAGGTTTATGTGTGAAAGAGCGTATCATATCACGGGGTTTGGATGCACCGGCGAAGTTTACACCAACTCTCAATGTGAGAAAGGGCAATGCACGGTACCGAAGAGGCTAGCAATGATGGAAGGGTGAGAGTGCGTATAATCCATGGACTCAACATTAGTCGTAAAGAACTCACATACTTATTGCAAAAATCTACAAGTCATCGAAAACCAAGCACTACGCGCATGCTCCTAGGGGGTAGATTGGTAGGAAAAGACCATCGCTCGTCCCCGACCGCCACTCATAAGGAGGACAATCAAAGAACACCTCATGTTTCAAAATTGTTACATAAAGTTTACCATACGTGCATGCTACGGGACTTGCAAACTTCAACACAAGTATTTCTCAAATTCACAACTACTCAGCTAGCACAACTTTAATATCACTACCTCCATATCTCAAAACAATCATCAAGCATCAAACTTCTCTTAGCATTCAACACACTCATAAGAAAGTTTTTACTAATCTTGAATACCTAGCATATTAGGATTAAGCACATTACCATGCTATTTAAGACTCTCAAAATAATATAAGTGAAGCATGAGAGAATAATAGTTTCTATAAAACAAATCCACCACCGTGCTCTAAAAGATATAAGTGAAGCACTAGAGCAAACGACAAACTACTCCAAAAGATATAAGTGAAGATTAATGAGTAGTCGAATAATTACGCAACTATATGAAGACTCTACCATTTAATAATTTCAGATCTTGGTACTTTATTCAAACAGCAAGCAAAGCTAAAGAAAATAAAATGACGCTCCAAGCAAAACACATATCATGTGGTGAATAAAAATATAGCTCCAAGTAAAGTTACCGATGAACGAAGACGAAAGAGGGGATGCCTTCCGGGGCATCCCCAAGCTTAGGCTCTTGGTTATCCTTGAATATTACCTTGGGGTGCCTTGGGCATCCCCAAGCTTAGGCTCTTGCCACTCCTTATTCCATAGTCCATCGAATCTTTACCCAAAACATGAAAACTTCACAACACAAAACTTAACAGAAAATCTCGTGAGCTCCGTTAGCGAAAGAAAACAAAACACCACTTCATGGTACTATAATGAACTCATTCTTTATTTATATTGGTGTTAAACCTACTGTATTCCAACTTCTCTATGGTTTATAAACTATTTTACTAGCCCTAGATTCATCAAAATAAGCGAGCAACACAACGAAAACAGAATCTGTCAAAAACAGAACAGTCTGTAGTAATATGTAACTAACACAAACTTCTGGAACTCCCAAAATTATAAAATAAATTGGTGGACCTGAGGAATTTGTCTAGTAATCATCTGCAAAAAGAATCAACTAAATAGCACTCTCCAGTAAAAAGTTTTAGCTAATCTCGTGAGCGCTAAAGTTTCTGTTTTTTTACAGCATGATCATAAAGACTTCACCCAAGTCTTCCAAAAGGTTCTACTTGGCACAAACACTAATTAAAACACAAAACCACATCTAAACAGAAGCTAGATGGATTATTTATTACTAAACAGAACCAAAAAGTAAGAAACTAAAAAAAATTGGGTTGCCTCCCAACAAGCGCTAACGTTTAACGCCCCTAGCTAGGCATGATGATTTCAATGATGCTCACATAAAAGATAGGAATTGAAACATAAAGAGAGCATCATGAAGAATATGACTAGCACATTTAAGCCTAACCCACTTCCTATGCATAGGGATTTTGTGAGCAAACAACTTATGGGAACAATAATCAACTAGCATAGGAAAGCAAAACAAAAATAACTTCAAAACTTTGAGCACATAGAGAGGAAACTTGATATTATTGCAATTCCTCCAAGCATATATTCCTCCCTCATAATATTTTTCAGTAGCATCATGAATGAATTCAACAATATAGCCAGCACCTAAATCATTCTTTTCATGATCCACTTGCATAGAAAATTTACTACTCTCCACATAAGCAAAATTCTTCTCATTCGGAATAGTGGGAGTATCATAAGAGACTTGAATACTATAAATTGTTTCCACATTAAAAGAGTAATGTTAAGAAAAAGGGGAATCATAATCATGACAAGTTTTATAAATATAATCATCACTACTCTTTATAGCATAAGTTTCATCACAATAACCATCATAAGTAGCAACTTTGTTCTCATCATAATCGATTGAAACCTCTTCCAAAATAGTGGATACATCACTAAATAAAGTCATGACCTCTCCAAATACACTTTCATAAATATTATAAGATTCAACATCCTCCAAAATAGTGGGATCATTACTTCCTAAAGTTGACACTCTTACAAACCCACTTTCATCAATATAATCATCATAAGTAGAGGCATGCTATCATCATAACAACTTTGCATATCAAAACTTGGGAGGCTAAAAATATCATCATTATTAAACATAGCATCCCCAAGCTTGGTACAAACATTAATTTCAGCAAATATATTTTATGTCATCCTCATCAAACATAGCTTCCCCAAGCTTGGGCCTTTTCATATCATAAGCATAATCACTGTCATCATTAATAGTATGGATAGCACCAATAGTATAGCAATTATCATATTCTTCCAAGCAAGTGCCAAAAATATTTTCAAGATCATAAGAAGTATCATTATCTTCCCAATCATAATCATCACAACAAGCAATAGGCATAACGAGATCATCATCAAGTGCATCATCTTCCAAAATTATTTTTGATTCATTTTCATGAGGCACAACAATAATAGGAGCAACATTATTTGGGAGAGATATCTTTTTACCTCTCTTCCTTTTTATTTTCTTTTTCTTCACCACATCATGTGTGGGTTCAATCCTCTTTTTGGAGCTCCTTATTAATGAGATTGGTTGAATAGAAGGCTCCTCCTCGTTACCTGATTCAACATAAGAAATAATAGGAGGATATTGGGAAGTCTCTTCCCTTTCGCTAGCATTCTCTTCATCTTCTATTTGTTTTCTTCTCTTTATGTAATTCGCAATATAAGGATTTTCAATGCAATTCACCGCGCAATACATATAAATCTCTTCTAGATCAATATCGAGGAATTTCTTAAGGTTATATTGTGGAATATGCTTAGTTTGACGTTTCATTTCTTCATAACCCAAAAGCAAACTAAGTTCATTATGATGTGCAAGGGAAATCAAGTCATCACAATTTTTGGACACGATTCGATCATGAAACAATTTGCAATTGATATTTAAATGACCATGTTCATTGCAAAGTTCACAAGTAAGGTAAAGATATTTTAAATTTTCAGCACTCACATTTAGCCTTTCTTGCAACCATTTAGTTTCCAAGTACTTATGCCTCTTGCAATATCTATCTTCCCTATTTGATGTGTAGTTGCAAACCCAATGTACTCCACAAAAATTGACATGTTTATAGGAGACATTTTCATCATAACTAGTTCAATCATCATTAGTACTATGGATATTCAAGTAGTTCATACTAACAACATTGCAATCATGCTCATCATTCAAAGATTTAGTGCCAAACATTTTAATGCATTCTTCTTCTAGCACTTGAGCACAATTTTCCTTTCCATCATACTCATGAAAGATATTAAAAAGATGAAGCGTATGAGACAAACTCAATTCCATTTTTTAGTTTTCTTTTATAAACTAAACTAGTGCTAAAACAAGAAACAAAAAGATTCGATTGCAAGATCTAAAGATATACCTTCAAGCACTCACCTCCCCAGCAACGGCGCCAGAAAAGAGCTTGATGTCTACTATGCAACCTTCTTCTTGTAGACGTTGTTGGGCCTCCAAGTGCAGAGGTTTGTAGAACAGTAGCAAATTTCCCTCAAGTGGATGACCTAAGGTTTATCAATCCGTGGGAGGCGTAGGATGAAGATGGTCTCTCTCAAGCAACCCTGCAACCAAATAACAAAGAGTCTCTTGTGTTCCCAACACACCCAATACAATGGTAAATTGTATAGGTGCACCAGTTCGGCGAAGAGATGGTGATACAAGTGCAATATGGATGGTAGATATAGGTTTTTGTAATCTGAAAATGTAAAAGCAGCAAGGTAGCAAGTGGTAAAAGTGAGCGTAAACGGTATTGCAATGCTAGGAAACAAGGCCTAGGGTTCATACTTTCACTAGTGCAAGTTCTCTCAACAATAATAACATAGTTGGATTATATAACTACCCCTCAACATGCAACAAAGAGTCACTCCGAAGTCACTAATAGTGGAGAACAAACGAAGAGATTATGGTAGGGTACGAAACCACCTCAAAGTTATTCTTTCCAATCAATCCGTTGGGCTATTCCTATAAGTGTCACAAACAGCCCTAGAGTTCGTACTAGAATAACACCTTAAGACACAAATCAACCAAAACCCTAATGTCACCTAGATACTCCAATGTCACCTCAAGTATCCATGGGTATGATTATACGATATGCATCACACAATCTCAAATTCATCTATTCAACCAACACATAGAACCTCAAAGAGTGCCCCAAAGTTTATACCGGAGAATTAAGACGAAAATGTGTGCCAACCCCTATGCATAAGTTCATGGGCGGAACCCGCAAGTTGATCACCAAAACATACATCAAGTGAATCACGTGATATCCCATTGTCACCACAGATACGCACGGCAAGACATATATCAAGTGTTCTCAAATCATTAAAGACTCAATCTGATAAGATTACTTCAAAGGGAAAACTCAATCCATTACAAGAGAGAAGAGGGCGAGAAGAAACATAAGATCCAACTATAATAGCAAAGCCGCGATACATCAAGATCGTGCCAAATCAAGAACACGAGAGAGAGAGAGAGATCAAACACATAGCTACTGGTACATACCCTCAGCCCCGAGGGTGAACTACTCCCTCCTCGTCATGGAGAACATCGGGATGATGAAGATGGCCACCGGTGAGGGTTCCCCCCCCCCTCCGGCAGGGTGCCTGAACAGGGTCCCGATTGGTTTTTGGTGGCTACAGAGGCTTGTGGTGGCGGAACTCCCGATCTATTCTGTTCCCCGAAGTTTTTAGGGTATATGGATATATATATATAGGCGGAAGAAGTACATCAGGGGAGCCACGAGGGGCCCACGAGGGTGGAGGGCGCGCCCTAGGGGGGTGGGCGTGCCCCCCTACCTCGTGGCTCCCTCGTTTCTTTCCTGGCGTGCACTCCAAGTCTATCGGGTAGCTTTCCTTCCAAAAATAACTTCTCCAGAAGGTTTCATTCCGTTTCGACTCCGTTTGATATTCCTTTTCTTCGAAATACTGAAACAAGGGAAAAAAACGGGAACTGGCCACTACTAGGGAAAAGCCTATACACAGAATCTTACCAGCAACGCGCTTTAAAATCAGGCGCTGCTGCTAACTAGCAGCAGCGCGGGCCATAGAAACTCGCTGCTGAAACAAGTTTATCAGCAGCGCGTGCACTCCAAGAAGCGCTACTGCTAAAATTCCCACGACGCCGCCGCGAGGCCAGTTATAGCAGCATCGCTTTAAAATAAGCAGCGCTACTGCTACGTAACATAGCAGCAGCGCATTCAGGCAATAATCGCTACTGCTAAATTAACTACAAAAATTTAGTCCCACCTCGCTCCGTGAAGAGAGTTTTACCCACCTTAAATATGTTTCTTCTACAACTTTGACAAGCACTTGGTCTTCATTGAACTCTATGTGTAGGATCTGTGTCCGCAATAGGAGTCTTCGCCGTTCTTAAACGAACCGGCGAGGATTCCTATTGACAAATCAGATTGTACACAAAAAGACCATTGATGATCAATGTATTTTTTATGTCTATGTCCATTTTTACATACTGACACAAAGCAGTAGCGCGTTCAAGGCGAAAGGCGTTTCTGATAGGTTGCTTAGTAGTAGCGCGTTTACCTATAGCGCGCTACTGCTATGCCGTTGCATCTTCCCCCCACTAGCTAGCCTCATCCACAGATCACACTCACACACACTCGATCACGGTCTCCTCCTCACCCCCCGTGCCGCCGGTCCTCCCCCGTCGCCCCTCCCCCGATCTGTGCCGCTGTCGCCTCATCCTCCTGGCTGGACTCGGTACCGGCCTCCTCCTCCATCCTCCCTCCACTCGCCGCTGGCCGCCCCCTCCTCGGTCCGCCTTCCTCCTCGATCTGTCCTCCCTCCACTCGCCGCCGGCCGGCCCCTCCTCGCTCCGCCTTCCTCCTCCGTCCTACTATCTTCTCCCTCCTCGAGTCGCCCCTCCTTGTCCCTCCTCCCTAATAAATTTTGATTTAGTAGGCTTTCATATGTAACATTTTGATTTAGTTGATATGATTCAGTTGATTTAGTAGGCTAGTTGGTTTAGTTGATTTAGAACATTTTGATTTAGTTTATTTAGTAGGCTAGTTGATTTAGAACATTTTGATGTAGTTGATTTAGTATGCTAGTGGATTTAGTATGCTAGTTGATTTAGTTGATTGAGTATGCTCGATTTAGTTTTTTTGTAATAAGTTATTTTTTGGCAAAATGTAGGTGCCAATGTAGTTAAATTTTCCACTTGTTTCATGTGAAGTGAATCGTTAATCCTTTGCTCATATTGCTTTACGAAAATGGCGCCACCACCAGCACCACTATGTCGACTGTGCAAGTCAAGGTGCGCCAGCAGCCTTGCAACTGGCAAGTTGTTCGGCATCTACTTCCATCCGAGTTTTCGTCATGCGGCGGTAAGAAATTAGATGAAATGTAACAACTATTTTATTTTTAGTGTTGGCATTACTGCATTGTGTCATTTTGCTTTTCTTACACAGATCGTCCCATGCAATGTGAGGTTGAAATTCAACAAGCTGACAGGAGACACTGTGACATTTGAGGCTCCTGGGGGGCCGTACACTATGGAGGTCGAGAAAGGACGCAATATGTCACAGATTGGAGGAGATGGATGGGCCCATTTCCTCGCTCACATGCGTCTTACTGGTGGTGAGTTGATCAGATTCTCCTTCAGAGCAGAAAGACCCAAGCTGGTTGTCATTTATATCAACCTGGTGGAAGATGATGAAGATGACGAAGATGATGAAGATAATGAGGACCCACTCAATGAAGATGATGAGAACCCACTTCATGAAGCCATCATAGCTCAAAGAATGAGGCTGAGCAAGGAGGAGGTGTGGAACCTATGGGACATAATTCCGCCACGTGATGACTTTGTTGGGGTGCCATTCGTGACCCGCCTGACAAGTACCATGGTCGATCGGCATGAAATGGTATGTTATACGTATATGCTTAGTGAATCCGATGATATGCTTAGTGTAGAGTCCAATGATATGCTTTGTGGAATCTAGTCGATGATATACTTTAGTGTAGAGTCTGATCACATGCTTATTAGTGTAGAATCGAAGGAACTATTAATAGTGTAGATAATCCATATATATACTTATTAGTAGAATTCATGATTAATTAGTACAAATGCGTAGTACCGTGTCTTTTGATAGTGTAGAAATCTAGACTTAATAGAAATATATTTGCAAGAGTATGTGTGAGGCTATTTATTAATTGATATGTTTTTCTTATTCAGAGATTGCCAAAGAATCTATCTGTGAGTTGTGGTATCGAGCCTGATGAAGAAGGCTCAGTTGGACTATGCCTTACCGCAAGGGGCTCCGTCACCACATGTACTTACCGCATGGGCACAGATGGTCGCACACAGTTGAACTCGGTTGGGTGGAAGAGATTCCTCGTTGGCAAGAATCTTCGTGCTGGACAGGCCATCCTAATTACTATCAGGAACACCCACCGCCCAGGCTTGAGGATGATGATCATCGTCGATATCATCTAGAGCTACATATGTGTGTGTGGCTATATCATCTAGAACTACATATGATGATCGTCATCGATATCATGTAGAACTACATATGATGATCGTCGTCGATATCATCTAGAACTAAATATGATGATTGTCGTCGATGTCACCTTGTACTGCTTGAGGATGCATGTTGAGTATATATGAAATTGTTATCTAGTACTCCCTCGGTTCCAAATTACTCGTCGTGGTTTGAGTTCAAATTTGAACTAAAACCACGACGAGTAATTTCGAACCGAGGGAGTACTACCTAGTACCTATAATGCTTTATGAAATTGATATCTAGTAGTACCTAGTATCTGGAAATTGCAGTTTAGGAAATGGTGAAAGATATAACAGTAGCGCTGGACGAGGAAATCGCTACAGCTAAATAATAGCAGCGCGTTCCTGAAAAGCGCTGCTGCTATAGTCAATAGTGGTAGCGCGGGTACAGGCAGCGCTACTACTAAGAGTTAGCTGTAGCGCCTTATTGGTAGCGCGGGCACCCGCGCTGCTGATAGGCCTAAAACCCGCGCTGCTGCTAGCCTTTTCCCTAGTAGTGGGCACTGGGCTCTGGGTCAATAGGTTAGTCCCAAAAATAATATAGAAGTGCATAGTAAAGCCCAATATTGTCCAAAACAGTAGATAATATAGCATGGAGCAATCAAAAATTATAGATACGTTGGAGACGTATCACATGCCCACCACCACCCTCGTCGCATTATGGCTATTACCCATTCTAGATGGGTCTAGATGCCCGACCATCGCTAGCCGCTGCATGCATGGCATCGAACTCATCTCTCGATGCGTTTTTAATTGCTAGAGTGCTACGCGGGCCGTTGGCATTACTACCACAATGCATGCGTGTGTACACATGGGTTGGCTCGGGTGACTCGATGCCACATTGCCCATTTCCCATGCCATTATGAGGGAGAGGAAAACAAAACGTTAAAACGGTGCACCTCGGCTATTTAAGAACACCCAAGCCTACATCTTCCTCTCACTCTCCTTCATCTCCCATCTTCACCACAAGCCATCCCAATATCCACTCGAAGCAAGCAAGATGCAGTTCACTTGGGCTACCTACCCTGTGCCACCCACCTTCCCCGAGAGGCTCTACCTTGCCGGAGTCCAGGTGGAGAACACCCTACGGGTGTGGGCAATTGAGGGAGTCCTGGATTACGGGGTCCTCGGGCGTCCGGGCTATACGACATGGGCCGGACTGATGGGCCGTCAAGATACAAGACGGAAGACTTTTCCCCGTGTCCGGATGGGACTCTCCTTGGCATGGAAGGCAAGCCTGGCGTGCGGATATGAAGATTCCTTTCTCTGTAAACCGACTCTGTGCAGTCCTAGCCCCCTCCAGTGTATATAAACCGGAGGGTTTAGTCCGTACAGGCAATCATAATCATACAGGTTAGACATCTAGGGTTTAGCCATTATGATCTCGAGGTAGATCAACTCTTGTAACACCTATACTCATCAAAGTAAATCGAGCAGGAAGTACGGTATTACCTCCATCAAGAGGGCCTGAACCTGGGTAAACATTGTGTCCCCTGCCTCCTGTTACCTTTGATCCTTAGACGCACAGTTGGGGACCCCCTACCCGAGATCTGCCAGTTTTGACACCGACATTGGTGCTTTCATTGAGAGTTCCACTGTGCTGTCGTCAAAAGGCTCGATGGCTCCATCGATCATCTACAATAGTGCTGCCGGGAACGAGGTTGTTCTCCCCGGCCAGATCTTTGTATTCGGAGGCTTCACACTGAGTGCCAGCTCCGTTGGCCACTTGGAGTAGATCGACAGCTACGCCCCTGGTCATCAGATCAGTTTCGGAAATCTGAATTATGTCGCTGATATCCGAGGAGACTTGATCTTCCAAGGGTTCGCGGATCCAACCACCGCTCTGGCCTTAGATCTAGAGCACGTCATCAGGTCCGAAGACGGGAGACTAGAGCCCGCCGGACACTCTGCGGCTGCAGCGCTCAACACGGGAGAACCGGAGGGAATAGTGTCACCAACACTCATCATATAGCTGGACTCTTTTTCGAGCACCAACCCTGGACCCTCGCAACCCGCGTCATGCGGGCTCGACCAGGCAACTTTGGTCCCCGCCCAAAACACGCTCGAGGCTCTGGACTTAATGCGGTCCCTCGTCATCATAGAGGAATCGCTTCCGAATTACGCCCAACCCGGACTAGGGGATGGAAATAGGGAACTTTACTTCCCACCCACCACCCACTTTATAGCCACTGTTGAGGATCTAACCGACATGCTCGACTACGCTCCGAAGACATCGACGGTATGGACGACGATGTCGGAGAGGAGCAGGGCCAAAACCCGCCGATCACCGTGTTGGGGAACACAGTAATTTCAAAAAAATCCTACGCACACGCAAGATCCATCTAGGTGATGCATAGCAACGAGAGGGGAGACTGTTGTCTACGTACCCTCATAGACCGAAAGCGGAAGCGTTATGACAACGCGGTTGATGTAGTCGTACGTCTTCATGATTCGACCGATCCTAGTACCGAAAGTATGACACCTCCGCGATCTGCACACGTTCAGCTCGGTGACGTCCCACGAACTCTTGATCCAGCTAAGTGTCGAGGGAGAGTTTTGTCATCACGATGGCGTGATGACGGTGATGATGAAGCTATCAGCACAGGGCTTCGCCTAAGCACTGCAACGATATGACCGAGGTGGATTATGGTGGAGGGGGGTGCTACCTCTTGAGCTTGCGTTGGTTTTCCCCGAAGAGGAGAGGATGATGCAGCAGAGTAGCGTAAGTATTTCCCTCAGTTTTTGAGAACCAAGGTATCAATGCAGTAGGAGGCCACGCTCAAGTCCCTCGTACCTACACAAAACGATAGCTCCTCGCAACCAACGCGATTAGGGGTTGTCAATCCCTTCACGGTCACTTACGAGAGTGAGATCTGATAGAGATGATAGATAATATTTTTGGTATTTTTGATATAGAGATGCAAAGTGAAAAGTAAAAAGCAAAGTAAAAAGCAAAGAAAGATTAAAGTGATGGAGATTGATATGATGAGAATAGACCCGGGGGCCATAGGTTTCACTAGTGGCTTCTCTCAAGAGCATAAGTATTCTACGGTGGGTGAACAAATTACTGTTGAGCAATTGACAGAATTGAGCATAGTTATGAGAATATCCAGGTATGATCATGTATATAGGCATCACGTCCGAGACAAGTAGACCGAAATGATTCTGCATCTACCACTATTACTCCACTCATCGATCGCTATCCAGCATGCATCTAGAGTATTAAGTTAAAAACAGAGTAACGCCTTAAGCAAGATGACATGATGTAGAGAGATAAATTCATGCAATACGAAATAAACCCCATATTGTTATCCTTGATGGCAATGATGCAATACGTGCCTTGCTGCCCCTTCTGTCACTGGGAAAGGACACCGCAAGATCGAACCCAAAGCTAAGCACTTCTCCCATGGCAAGAACTACCAATCTAGTTGGCCAAACCAAACGGATAATTCGAAGAGACTTGCAAAGATAACCAATCACACATAAAAGAATTTAGAGAAGATTCAAATATTATTCATAGATAGACTTTATCATAAACCCACAATTCATCGGTCTCAACAAACACACCGCAAAAAGAAGATTACATCGAATAGATCTCCACAAGAGAGGGGGAGAACTTTGTATTGAGATCCAAACAGAGAGAAGAAGCCATCTAGCTAATAACTATGGACCCGAAGGTCTGAGGTAAACTACTCACACTTCATCGGAGAGGCTATGATGATGTAGAAGCCCTCCGTTATGATGGCCCTATCCGGCGGAGCTCCGGAACAGGCCCCAAGATGGGATCTCGTGGATACAAAAAGTTGCGGTTGTGGAATTAGGTTTTTGGCTCCGTCTCTCTTCGTTTGGGGGTACGTAGGTATATATAGGAGGAAGAAGTACGTCAGTGGAGCTCCGAGGGGCCCACGAGGCAGGGGGCACGCCCTAGGGGGGCGCCCCCCACCCTCGTGACCGCCTCTCTGATGCCTTGGCGTAGGGTCCAAGTCTTCTGGATCACGTTCGGTGAGAAAATCATGTTTCCGAAGGTTTCATTCCATTTGGACTCCGTTTGATATTCCGTTTCTTCGAAACACTGAAATAGGCAAAAAAACAGCAATTCTGGGTTGGGCCTCCGGTCAATAGGTTAGTCCCAAAAATAATATAAAAGTGGAAAATAAAGCCCAATATAGTCCAAAACAGTAGATAATATAGCATGGAGCAATCAAAAATTATAGATACGTTGGAGACGTATCAGGCATCCCCAAGCTTAATTCCCGCTCGTCCTCGAGTAGGTAAATGATAAAAAGAGAATTTTTGATGCGGAGTGCTACTTGGCATAATTTCAATGCAAATCTTCTTAATTGTGGTATGAATATTCAGATTCGAAAGATTCAAGACAAAAGTTCATATTGACATAAAAATAATAATACTTCAAGCATACTAACAAAGCAATTATGTCTTCTCAAAATAACATGGCCAAAGAAAGTTATCCCTACAAAATCATATAGTCTGGCTATGCTCTATCTTCACCACACAAAGTATTTAAATCATGCATAACCCCGATGACAAGCCAAGAAATTGTTTCATACTCTAACTTTTTCAAAACTTTTTCAATCTTCATGCAATACATGAGCGTGAGCCATGGAGATAGCACTATGTGTGGAATAGAATGGTGGTTGTGGACAAGACAAAAAGAGGGGAAGATAGTCTCACATCAACTAGGCGTATCAACGGGCTATGGAGATGCCCATCAATAGATATCAATGTGAGTGAGTAGGGATTGCCATGCAACGGATGCACTAGAGCTATAAGTATATGAAAGCTCAACAAAAGAAACTAAGTGGGTGTGCATCCAACTCGCTTGCTCACGAAGACCTAGGGCAATTTTGAGGAAGCCCATCATTGGAATATACAAGCCAAGTTATATAATGAAAAATTCCCACTAGTATATGAAAGTGACAAAATGAGAGACTCTCTATCATGAAGATCATGGTGCTACTTTGAAGCACAAGTGTGGTAAAAGGATAGTAATATTGTCCCTTCTCTCTTTTTCTCTCATTTTTTTATTTGGGCCTTTTCTTTTTTTATGGCCTCTTTTTTTCTTTTTTTTTCTTTTTCGTCCGGAGTCTCATCCCGACTTATGGGGGAATCATAGTCTCCATCATTCTTTCCTCACTTGGGACAATGCTCTAACAATGATGATCATCACACTTTTATTTTTCTTACAACTCAACAATTACAACTCGATACTTAGAACAAAATATGACTCTATATGAATGCCTTCGGCGGTGTACTGGGATATGCAATGAATCAAGAGTGACATGTATGAAAGAATTATGAATGGTGGCTTTGCCACAAATACAATGTCAACTACATGATCATGCTAGCAATATGACAATGATGGAGCGTGTCATAATAAACGGAACAGTGGAAAATTGCATGGCAATATATCTTGGAATGGCTATGGAAATGCCATGATAGGTAGGTATGTTGGCTATTTTCAGGAAGCTATATGGTGGGTGTATGATACCGGCGAAAGGTGCACAGTATTAGAGAGGTTAGCAATGGTGGAAGGATGGGAAAAAGTGCATATAATCCATGGACTCAACATTAGTCATAAAGAACTCATATACTTATTGCAAAAATCTAGAAGTTATCAAAGCAAAGTATTACGCGCATGCTCCTAGGGGGATAGATTGGTAGGAAAATACCATCGCTCATCCCCGACTGCCACTCATAAGGAAGACAATCAATAAATAAATTATGCTCCGACTTCATCACATAACGGTTCACCATACGTGCATGCTACGGGAATCACAAACTTTAACACAAGAATTTCTCGAATTCACAACTACTCAACTAGCATGACTCTAATATTATCACCTCCATATCGCAAAACAATTATCATGCTTCAATCTTTTCTTAGTATTCAACGCACTCAAAAGAAAGTTTCATAAATCTTGAATACCAAGCATATTATTTTTAAGCAATTTACCATGCTATTAAGACTCTCAAAATAATTTAAGTGAAGCACGAGAGATCAATAGTTTCTTTAAAACAAATCCACCACCGTTCTCTAAAAGATCTAAGTGAAGCGCATAGAGCAAAATTATAACGCTCAAAGGATATAAGTGAAGCACATAGAGCAAAACTACATAGCTCAAAAGATATAAGTGAAGCACATAGAGTATTCTATCAAATTTTAATTCATAATTGGCTCTCTCAAAAGGTGTGTACAGCAAGGATTATTGTGGCACACTAACAAACAAAGACACAAATAATACAAGACGCTCCAAGCAAAACACATATCATGTTGGTGAATAAAAATATAGCTCCAAGTAAATTACCGATGGAAGTAGACGAAAGAGGGGATGCCTTCCGGGGCATCCCCAAGCTTTGACTTTTTGGTGTCCTTGGATTATCTTGGGGGTGCCATGGGCATCCCCAAGCTTAGGCTCTTGCGACTCCTTGTTCCATAATCCATCAAAAGAATTCACCCAAAACTTGAAAACTTCACAACACAAAACTCAATAGAAATCTCGTGAGCTCCGTTAGAGAAAGAAAACAAAAGACCACTTCAAGGTACTGTAATGAATTCATTATTTATTTATATTGGTGTTAAAACTACTGTATTCCAACTTCTCTATGGATTATAAACTATTTTACTATCCATAGATTCATCAAAATAAGCAAACAACACATGAAAAACAGAATCTGTCAAAAACAGAACAGTCTGTAGTAATCTGTAACTAACGCAAACTTCTGGAACTCCAAAAAATCTACCAAAATTGTAAGACCTAGACAATTTGTTTATTGATCAGAAGCAATTGGAATAAGTATTTTATCACGTTCTTATGATTTTTAATAATTCGGGCACTGAACGCAAAGTTTCTGGAAATTACAGCAAGATCAAATAACTATCATCCAAGAATATCCAATAGGTCTAACTTGGCACAAACACTAATTAAAACACAAAACCACATCCAAACAGAAGGTAGATGGGTTATTTATTCCCTAACACAAAAAAATAAAAATAAAATTGGGTTGCCTCCCAACAAGCGCTATCGTTTAACGCCCCTAGCTAGGCATAAAAGCGAGGATAGATCTAGGTTGTGCCGTAGTAGTAAGATAGATCGGTGAAACTCATTTCATATTCTCTACGTTCGGCAGCAAGTTTTCTTTGAGGCAAGCAAAAGTAATCAAAAGGGCTAAATTTAATAGGACAGATGTCCCCAAGATCAATTTTAGGAGGTATAGGTTCCTCTTTCGGCCCTTCGTATTGCACAACCAATTCATCATTATAAGCATTCTTTTGACAGAACCTTGTGAGCCTAAACTCAAGAGAGCATCCTAGCTCATTATTTCGAATAGCCAAATCGTCATTAAGTTCAGAGATTCTATCAATTAAAATATTGATTGGCACCTTTTTTCTAAGGTTTTCATTGAAAGCAACATAGTCAAGAGATTGAAAACGCATAATTTCTTCTTGATCAAAGAGGATAGATTCTATGGGAGGACGACCAACATCCACCCTATAGTGCGCAAAGATTTCTTTGGCTTCTTTTATTATAAATCTGAATTCATGAGCCAAAAAGATAGTAGCGGCACGGTTAACAGAAGAATGCTCAATATTAGAAAATTCTAGGAAAATTCTTTGTATAGATGGGTGCATATGCATAAATTGCCTTTCAAGTTCAACGATAAGCATGGCAATAGCGTCCGCGAGACTACTAGTTCTATGGAGAATAGAACCGCCCATAGAGGGAAAAGCACCTGCACAAGTAAAGAAATCTTGAATAACTCCTTTTCCAATAATATTACCACTACCGATTCGATCTTTTTGCATGGTAGGTAGGGGTTTCTTCAGCAGGAGCATCCGAATTTTCCATGTTATTGTTATCGCCCATATCAGCGATAACTTCCCCAACTTCAGACATAGCGACAAACAAGCAATCCAACACACGAGCAAACAAAAGGCAAGCAAGAAAAAGGCAAACGGAAAGAGAGAAGGAGAAGGAGAAGGAGAGGGCGAATAAAACGGCAAGGGTGAAGTGGGGGAGAGGAAAACGAGAGGCAAATGACAACTAATGTAATGCGGGAGATAGGGATTGTGATGGGTACTTGGTATGTTGACTTTTTGCGTAGACTCCACGGCAACGGCGCCAGAAATTCTTCTTGCTACCTCTTGAGCTTGCGTTGGTTTTCCCCGAAGAGGAGAGGATGATGCAGCAGAGTAGCGTAAGTATTTCCCTCAGTTTTTGAGAACCAAGGTATCAATGCAGTAGGAGGCCACGCTCAAGTCCCTCGTACCTACACAAAACGATAGCTCCTCGCAACCAACGCGATTAGGGGTTGTCAATCCCTTCACGGTCACTTATGAGAGTGAGATCTGATAGAGATGATAGATAATATTTTTGGTATTTTTGATATAGAGATGCAAAGTGAAAAGTAAAAAGCAAAGTAAAAAAGAAAAGAAAGATTAAAGTGATGGAGATTGATATGATGAGAATAGACCCGGGGGCCATAGGTTTCACTAGTGGCTTCTCTCAAGAGCATAAGTATTCTACGGTGGGTGAACAAATTACTGTTGAGCGATTGACAGAATTGAGCATAGTTATGAGAATATCCAGGTATGATCATGTATATAGGAATCACGTCCGAGACAAGTAGACCGAAACGATTTTGCATCTACTACTATTACTCCACTCATCGACCGCTATCCAGCATGCATCTAGAGTATTAAGTTAAAAAGAGAGTATCACCTTAAGCAAGATGACATGATGTAGAGAGATAAATTCATGCAATATGAAATAAACCCCATCTTGTTTTCCTCGATGGCAATGATGCAATACGTGCCTTGCTACCCCTTCTGTCACTGGGAAAGGACACCGCAAGATCGAACCCAAAGCTAAGCACTTGTCCCATGGCAAGAACTACCAATCTAGTTGGCCAAACCAAATGGATAATTCGAAGAGACTTGCAAAGATAACCAATCACACATAAAAGAATTCAGAGAAGATTCAAATATTATTCATAGATAGACTTGATCATAAACCCACAATTCATCGGTCTCAACAAACACACCGCAAAAAGAAGATTACATCAAATAGATCTCCACAAGAGAGGGGGAGAACTTTGTATTGAGATCCAAAAAGAGAGAAGAAGCCATCTAGCTAATAACTATGGACCCGAAGGTCTGAGGTAAACTACTCACACTTCATCGGAGAGGCTATGATGATGTAGAAGCCCTCCGTGATGATGGCCCTCTCCGGCGGAGCTCCGGAACAGGCCCCAAGATGGGATCTCGTGGATACAGAAAGTTGCGGCGGTGGAATTAGGTTTTTGGCTCCGTATTTGTTCGTTTGGGGGTACGTAGGTATATATAGGAGGAAGAAGTACGTCGGTGGAGCTCCGAGGGGCCCACGAGGCAGGGGGCATGCCCCCCACCCTCGTGACCGCCTCTCTGATGCCTTGGTGTAGGGTCCAAGTCTCCTGGATCACGTTCGGTGAGAAAAGCACGTTTCCGAAGGTTTCATTCCGTTTGGACTTCGTTTGATATTCCGTTTCTTCGAAACACTGAAATAGGCAAAAAAACAGCAATTCTGGGCCGGGCCTCCGGATAATAGGTTAGTCCCAAAAATAATATAAAAGTGGAAAATAAAGCCCAATATAGTCCAAAACAGTAGATAATATAGCATGGAGCAATCAAAAATTATAGATACGTTGGAGACGTATCAGGGGACACCGCACACGGCTAAGACAATGTCAACTTGTGTGTCTATGGGGTGACCCCCTCCCCCGTATATAAAGGAGTGGAGGGGGGAGGGCCGGCCCTCTATGGCGCGCCTTGGAGGAGTCCTACTGCCACCGGGAGTAGGATTGCCCCCCTTTCCCTACTTGGACTAGGAGAGGAAGGAAGGGGAAGGAAGGAGGAAGGAAAGGGGGGGCCGGGCCCCCACCCAATTCGGACTGGGCTTAGGGGGCGCACCCCCTCCTAGGCTCCCTTCTTCTCTCTCCCACTGTCGGTGTCAAAACCGGCGGATCTCGGTAGGGGGTCCCGAACTGTGCGTCAAGGCCGGATGGTAACAGGAGACAAGGGACACGATGTTTTTACCCAGGTTCGGGCCCTCTCGATGGAGGTGATACCCTACTCCTGCTTGATTAATATTGATGATATGGGTAGTACAAGAGTAGATCTACCACGAGATCAAGGAGGCTAAACCCTAGAAGCTAGCCTATGGTATGATTGTTGTATATTGTATATCATCTATCGACTAGCCTGGCCTCGGTTTATATAATGCACCAGAGGCCTAGGATTACAAGAGTCCTAGCCGAATACGCCGGTGGGGGAGGAGTCCTTGTCTTGATCACCAAGTCTTGTGGAATCTTCCTTGTATGCGGCAGTCGTCCGGACTGGCCCATGAGTATACGGCCATGGGGGTCCTCGGCCCAATCTAACAGATCGGGAGATGACGTGCTGAGTACCCCCTAGTCCAGGACACCGTCAATAGCCCCCTGAACCGGTCTTCAAGTTAGGGACGCTCCTCGATTCTTCTGAACTGTTCTTCATCTTCGGTCGACGGTCTTGAAAACTGGTTCAACAAATCTTCTCATCTTTGATCTTGAGGATCGCCGAAATGCATTCGACGAGTTTACACGTCGGGTATCCGAGGAGCCCCTTTAAGTTTCCGGCCTTTATCAATGCCTTGTTATTTTTATGCCACACCTCGGGTTTGAAGTTGTTCCCGGGAGGCAGCGTCCTCTTGCGTCCGAGCTCTAACGCCAGACTGCATTCAAGGTATCTTTAGCAGCCGAGCACCAATGCCGGACTGCTTTCGAGCTCCAACGCCGAAATGTATCCAAGCTCCAACGCCGGACTATGTCCAAGCTCTAACGCCGGACTATATCCAAGATGTCATAGATCATCTTGGTCCAAAAAAGTTGAAGGAGTTTAGCCGAGCTTAATGCCGGGATTACCCTCTATGGAGCCAGCCACTGGCGCCCGAGCTTTATGCCGGACTGCTTTCGAGGTGGTGCACCACCCGACAGCGGGCTGATTTTTGTGAATATTTTTAACTGGTGCAGTTTATTCTCTGCCGATGTATATCCAGTAGCCCTCAAGGTGTGTATCAGTCTAAAACCCGAGATGCACCTGAAGGAAAGCATAAAAATGCTATTCCCAGTAGCCCCTGAGACTCAGGTCGATGCACGAAATCGGCCTGAGGATCAATTCCTAGCTCGGCAGCATACATAGGAGTAAAAACGCAGTGTAATATATTAGAGATAATAGTGATCGGCGAACGGGCCCTTGAAAGAGGGTCTTGAAAAGTTGTCGTAATTTATTTAGCTTGACGCCGGATAGGTCCAAATGGTACCTATTGTTATCCGAAGACATGTTTGCCCATAGTTCGGTCAAGCCGAACACTTGGCGGTTGGAATTTTCTGCATTGAAATAGGCAATGCAGTAGCCCCCGAGACAATGGTCGGGTGGCAACACCAGATCAGGGGATCGATGTGCCCCTTTATGTTGGGGAACGTAGCATAAATTCAAAATTTTCCTACGTGTCACCAAGATCTATCTATGGAGTCATCTAGCAACGAGGGAGGAGTGGATCTACATACCCTTGTAGATCGCGCGCGGAAGCGTTCAAGAGAACGGGGTTGATGGAGTCGTACTCGTCGTGATCCAAATCACCGATGATCCTAGCGCCGAACGGACGGCACCTCCGCGTTCAACACACGTACGGAGCAGCGACGTCTCCTCCTTCTTGATCCAGCAAGGGGGAAGGAGAGGTTGATGGAGATCCAACAGCACGCCGGCGTGGTGGTGGAAGTAGCGGGATTCCAACAGGGCTTCACCAAGCGCTGCGGGAGGAGGTAGATGTGTCATGGGAGGGAGAGGGAGGCGCCAGGGCTTAGGTTTGGTTGTCCTCCCTTCCCCCCACTATATATAGGGCCAAGGGAGAGGGGGAGGGCGCAGCCTTGCCCCTTCCTCCAAGGAAGGGTGCGGCCAAGGGGGGGAGGAGTCCATCCTCCCCAAGGCACCTCGGAGGTGCCGTCACATACAACCTCCTATCTGCAAGGGGGGGATTGACAAAACCTTCCAGGTGTATCACATACAACCTTTCCTCAAGAAAATCGTCGAGGAAACAATGTTTTGACATCCTATCTGCAAGATTTCATAAATAATGCAGTAATTGCTAATATAATTCCAACAGACTCTTAGCATCGCTACGAGTGAGAAAGTCTCATCGTAGTCAACTCCTTGAACTTGTTGGGAAACATCTTAACAACAAGTTGAGCTTTCTTAATGGTGACATTTACCATCATTATCCGTCTTCCTTTTAAAATCCATCTGCACTCAACAGCCTTACGACCATCGAGCTGTTCTGCCAAAGTCTACACTTTGTTTTCATACATGGATCCTCTCTCGGATTTTATGGCCTCGAGCCATTTATCAGAATCCGGGCCTACCATCGCTTCTCCATAGCTCGTAGGTTCATTGTTGTCTAGCAACATGACTTCCAAGACAGGATTACGTACCACTCTGAAGTAGTACGCATCCTTGTCATCCCACGAGGTTTGGTAGTGACTTGATCGGAAGTCTCCTGATCAATATCATAAGCTTCCACTTCAATTGGTGTAGGTGCCACAGGAACAACTCTTTGTGCCCTGCTATACACTAGTTGAAGTGACGGTTCAATAACCTCATCAAGTCTCCACCATCCTCCCACTCAATTCCTTCGAGAGAAACTTTTCCTCGAGAAAGGACCTGATTCTAGAAACAATCCCTTATTGCTTTCGAATCTGAGACAGGAGGTATACCCAACTGTTTTGGGTGTCCTATGAAGATGCATTTATCTGCTTTGGGTTCGAGCTTATCAGCTTGAAACTTTTTCACATAAGCGTCGCAGCCCCAAACTTTTTAAGAAATGACAGCTTAGGTTTCTCTAAACCATAGTTCATACGGTGTCATCTCATCGGAATTACGTGGTGCCCTATTTAAAGTGAATGCGGTTGTCTCTAATGCCTAACCCATAAACTATCGTGGTAATTCGATAAGAGACATCATGGTATGCATCATATCCAATAGGGCGCAGTTATGATGTTCGGACACACCATCACACTATGGTGTTCTAGGCTATATTAGTTGTGAAACAATTTCCACAATGTCTTAATTCTGTGCCAAACTCGTAATTCAGATATTCCTCTCTATGATCATATCATAGATATTTTATCCTCTTGTCACGACGATCTTTCAACTTCACCCTGAAATTACTTGAACCTTTCAATAATTCGGACTCGTGATTCATCAAGTAAATATACTCAACATCTACTCAAATCATCTGTGAAGTAAGAACATAACGATATCCACTACATGCCTCAGCACTCATTGGACTGCACACATCAAAATGTATTACTTCCAACAAGTTGCTTTCTAGTTCCATTTTACTGAAAACGAGGCTTTCAGTCATCTTGCCCATGTGGTATGATTTGCATGTCTCAAGTGATTCAAAATCAAGTGAGTCCAAACGGTCCATTTGCATGGAGTTTCTTCATGCATATACACCAATAGACATGGTTCGCATGTCTCAAACTTTTCAAAAACGAGTGAGCCCAAAGATCCATCAACATGGAGCTTCTTCATGCGTTTTATACCGATATGACTTACGTGGCAGTGCCACAATTAGGTGGTACTATCATTACTATCTTTTGGCATGAACATGTGTATCACTACGATCGAGATTCAATAAACCATTCATTTTAGGTGTAAGACCATTGAAGGTATTGTTCAAATAAACAGAGTAACCATTATTCTCCTTAAATGAATAACCGTATTGCGATAGACATAATCCAATCATGTCTATGCTCAACGCAAACACCAATCTCGATGGTAGAGGGAGCGTGCGATGCTTGATCATATCAACATTGGAAACACTTCCAACACATATCGTCAGCTCACCTTTAGCTAATCTCCGTTTATTCCGTAGCTTTTATTTCGAGTTACTAACACTTAGCAACCGAACCGGTATCTAATACCCTAGTGCTACTAGGAGTACTAGTAAAGTACACATCAACACAATGTATATCCAATATACTTCTATCGACCTTGCCAGCCTTCTCATCTACCAAGTATCTAGGGTAATTCTGCTCCAGTGGCTGTTCCCCTTATTACAGAAGCACTTAGTCTCGGGTTTGGGTTCAACCTTGGGTTTCTTCACTAGAGCAGCAGCTGAATTGCCGTTTCATGAAGTATCCCTTCTTGCCCTTGCCCTTCTTGAAACTAGTGGTTTCACCAACCATCAACAATTGATGCTCCTTCTTGATTTCTACTTTTGTGGTGTCAAACATCGCGAATATCTCAAGGATCATCATATATGTCCCTGATATATTATAGTTCATCACGAAGCTCAAGCAGCTTGGTGGTAATGAATTCGGAGAACCATCACTATTTCATCTGGAAGATCAACTCGCACTCGATTCAAGCGATTGTTGTACTCAGACAATCTGAGCACAAGTTCAACAATTGAGCTTTTCTCCCTTAGTTTGCAGGCTAAGAAAATCGTCGGAGGTCTTATACCTCTTGACGTGGGCACGAGCCTGAAATCCCAATTTCAGCCCTCGAAACATCTCATATGTTTCGCGACATTTCAAAAACGTCTTCGGTGCCTCAATTCTAAATCGTTTAACTGAACTATCACGTAGTCATCAAAACGTGTATGTCAGATGTTCGCAACATCCACAGACGACGTTCGAGGTTCAGCACACTGAGCGGTGCATTAAGGACATAAGCCTTCTATGAAGCAATGAGGACAATCCTCAGTTTACGGACCTAGTCCGCATAATTGCTACTACCAACTTTCAACTAATTTTTCTCTAGGAACATATCTAAACAGTAGAACTGAAGCGCGAGCTACGACATAATTTGCGAAGACCTTTTGACTATGTTTAGGATAATTAAGTTCATCTTATGAACTCCCACTCAGATAGACATCCCTCTAGTCATCTAAGTGATTACATGATCCGAGTCAACTAGGCCGTGTCCGATCATCACGTGAGACGGACTAGTCAACATCGGTGAACATCTTCACGTTGATCGTATCTACCATACGACTCATGCTCGACCTTTCGGTCTCTTGTGTTCCGAGGCCATGTGTGTACATGCTAGGCTCGTCAAGTTAACCCTAAGTGTTTTGCATGTGTAAAACTGTCTTACACCCGTTGTATGTGAACATAAGGATCTATCACACCCGATCATCACGTGGTGCTTCGAAACGACGAACTTTAGCAACGGTGCACAGTTAGGGGAGAACACATTCTTGAAATTGTAATGAGGGATCATCTTATTTACTACCGTCGTTCTAAGCAAATAAGATGTATAAACATGATAAGCATCACATGCAATCAAATAATAGTAACATGATATGGCCAATATCATATAGCTCCTTTGATCTCCATCTTGGGGCTCCATGATCATCTTGTCACCGGCATGACACCATGATCTCCATCATCATGATCTCCATCATCGTGTCTTCTTGAAGTTGTCTCGTCATCTATTACTTCTACTACTATGGCTAACGCTTTAGCAATAAAGTAAAGTAATTACATGACGTTTAAGTTGACACGCAGGTCATAAATAAATAAAGACAACACCTATGGCTCCTGCCGGTTGTCATACTCATCGACATGCAAGTCGTGATACCTATTACAAGAACATGATCAATCTCATACATCACATATATCATTCATCACATCCTTTTGGCCATATCACATCACATAGCATACCCT
Source organism: Triticum urartu (assembly GCF_056163025.1). Taxonomy (NCBI): domain Eukaryota; kingdom Viridiplantae; phylum Streptophyta; class Magnoliopsida; order Poales; family Poaceae; genus Triticum; species Triticum urartu. Next base: position 725,578,954 of record NC_141874.1, on the reverse strand, counting down.
GCAAAAACAAGTTAGACGTCCTCTAATTGTTGTTTGCATGTTTTACATGGCTGCTATGGGTTTCTATCAAGAACGTTTCTTACCTACGCAAAGACCACAACGTGATATGCCAATTGCTATTTACCCTTCATAAGGACCCTGTTCATCGAATCCGATCCGAGTAAAGTGGGAGAGACAGACACCCGCCAGCCACCTTATGCAACTAGTGCATGTTTGTCGGTGGAACCGGTCTCACGTAAGCATACGTGTAAGGTTGGTCCGGGCCGCTTCATCCCACAATACCGTCGAATCAAGATAAGACTAGTAACGGCAAGCATATTGAACAAAATCAACGCCCACAACTTCTTTGTGTTCTACTCGTGCATAGAATCTACGCATAGACCTAGCTCATGATGCCACTGTTGGGGAACGTAGCATAAATTCAAAATTTTCCTACGTGTCACCAAGATCTATCTATGGAGTCATCTAGCAACGAGGGAGGATTGGATCTACATACCCTTGTAGATCGCGCGTGGAAGCGTTCAAGAGAACGGGGTTGATGGAGTCGTACTCGTCGTGATCCAAATCACCGATGATCCTAGCGCCGAACGGACGGCACCTCCGCGTTCAACACACGTACGGAGCAGCGACGTCTCCTCCTTCTTGATCCAGCAAGGGGGGAGGAGAGGTTGATGGAGATCCAATAACACGACGGCGTGGTGGTGGAAGTAGCGGGATTCCAACAGGGCTTCGCCAAGCGCTGCGGGAGGAGGTAGATGTGTCATGGGAGGGAGAGGGAGGCGCCAGGGCTTAGGTGTGGTTGTCCTCCCTTCCCCCCACTATATATAGGGCCAAGGGAGAGGGGGAGGGCGCAGCCTTGCCCCTTCCTCCAAGGAAGAGTGCGGCCAAGGGGGGGGAGGAGTCCATCCTCCCCAAGGCACCTCGGAGGTGCCTTCCCCCTTTAGGACTCTCCCCTTTTCCTCTTCTCTTGGCGCATGGGCCTCTTGGGGCTGGTGCCCTTGGCCCATATAGGCCAAGGCGCACCCCCTACAGCCCATGTGGCCCCCCGGGGCAGGTGGCCCCACCCGGTGGACCCCCGGGACCCTTCCGGTAGTCCCGGTACAATACCGATGACCCCGAAACTTGTCCCGATAGCCGAAATAGCACTTCCTATATATAATTCTTTACCTCCGGACCATTCGGGAACTCCTCGTGACGTCCGGGATCTCATCCGGGACTCCGAACAACTTTCGGGTTACCGCATACTAATATCTCTATAACCCTAGCGTCACCGAACCTTAAGTGTGTAGACCCTACGGGTTCGGGAGGCATGCAGACATGACCGAGACACCTCTCCGGCCAATAACCAACAGCGGGATCTGGATACCCATGTTGGCTCCCACATGTTCCACGATGATCTCATCGGATGAACCACGATGTCAAGGACTTAATCAATCCCGTATACAATTCCCTTTGTCTAGCGATATTGTACTTGCCCGAGATTCGATCGTCGGTATCCCGATACCTTGTTCAATCTCGTTACCGGCAAGTCTCTTTACTCGTTCCGTAACACATCATCCCATGATCAACTCCTTGATCACATTGTGCACATTATGATGATGTCCTACCGAGTGGGCCCAGAGATACCTCTCCGCTTACACGGAGTGACAAATCCCAGTCTCGATTCGTGCCAACCCAACAGACACTTTCGGAGATACCTGTAGTGCACCTTTATAGTCACCCAGTTACGTTGTGATGTTTGGTACACCCAAAGCATTCCTACGGTATCCGGGAGTTGCACAATCTCATGGTCTAAGGAAATGATACTTGACATTAGAAAATCTTTAGCATACGAACTACACGATCTAGTGCTATGCTTAGGATTGGGTCTTGTCCATCACATCATTCTCCTAATGATGTGATCCCATTATCAATGACATTCAATGTCCATGGTCAGGAAACCGTAACCATCTATTGATCAACAAGCTAGTCAACTAGAGGCTTACTAGGGACATGGTGTTGTCTATGTATCCACACATGTATTTGAGTTTCCTATCAATACAATTATAGCATGGATAGTAAACGATTATCATGAACAAGGAAATATAATAATAACTAATTTATTATTGCTTCTAGGGCATATTTCCAACACTTTAATATTTATAAATATTGAGCACAAAGCCCAGTAGCCCCCGAGCCTTAATGTGGGCACGGGTGGCCAAATTAAGGATCGATATCCAGAAGAAAATCACAGATTATGTGTAATGATTCTATGTATCCAAGTACTTTACATCATTATTTGACTCCATTGTGACCGTTTATCAGTTGAAAGTGGCCCATCGTCGGCTTCTACCCCTTGGTAGATACTACGCAGGGTGTTTCCGCACTAACAAATAAACCCTGAGCCGACGTCTCTGTGCCCGGAGGCGGTTGTGTTAGCAGAAACGAGGCAATCAGATATGCGGGCTTTATAACTTTCGCTTAGTCGTAGGAGCTTTAAACTGGGGAAGCTAGCTATGAGCTCCCGGTTAGTGTTCGGCGACATCCGTGGTCAAGCCGTAAACACTTCGGCCAATGTTATGAACGGCCCGTCATTTAATATAGTCATCGGATCGCTGACCAGTTTACGCCTATTGTGACGGTCAGTTTTCGGCTTTCTCCACTGAGGTGCTTGACCATGTGAGCTGGAAGCACAATCGCAGTGGTTCTCCCTTTGCGCACCTAGCCGAACAAAGCGGAACGTAGGAGGCAAGCACAGGAGCCGGGCAACCCAACTATTGACCGAAGACACAATTCGAAACCAATGCATATATAGCAATATCCGAGAATGTTTTTGCCGAATCCCTAAAGGTGTCCCGCGTTGCACTGCGAGACTAATGTTGAAAACACACAAGTAGTTTAAAAGTGCCATAGGCTCGAAAAGCCAAAAAACTTATTCAAAAGTTTAATGTCCGAACCAGATCAAGTGTTCGGTTGCCAATGCGAAAATTGGACTTTAGAAAAAAAAGTGCTTCTGTCGTGCTTTAACATGACACATCCTATCTCAAGACTTCAAGCGGGTCAGCCTACGGCTTCAACCTCCTTATCCCGAAGGTGGAGTGCTTCTCCGAGGCTAGTTTAGCAAACTGCACTCGAGCGACTTTAGAGAGAAGCAAGGCTATCCGGCTATTGACCACACGCTCGTGTCGAAAAAAGGAGTGATAGATAATAATAATAATAATAAAACTTTGCAACGACTAAGAAGAAGAACACTTATCATAAAACGGCTCATATAAATTGAAGAGCCCCCAAGTGACTTGGGTAAAAGAATGATTGCATGTACCGAAGTACTTATATCATATCTATGTTCAACCGAACTTTAAACGCGTCTTAACCGACCGTCGGCTTCTCCCTCTTCGGTCAAGGACCGAAAAGTGTTATGTACTCCATCGGTCGAGAATATCGACGGTGTTTCCAATAACCAGGCAATCAGGCCATAAGGCTGTAACAGACAAAGCGCGCTCAGGAAACTTATGCTATATTACCGTGAAGTGTAAGAAGCATCTTCGAAGAAAATAGTACCCCCACCGATACCTTTCTTCGGTGCTCATTGTTATTATGAGACTTGTGCAATAGATTTTTTGTACTCATGAGTTCCGTTGTGTGCCGACCATCATTGAAAACTATAAGAGCGCTAGCTTTCGGCTTCACCCAGTCTGAGGTCCGGCTCGGGTGACCCGATCGTGACAATCGCAGAGGTGCTCCCTTTACTCCCTAGCCGAACAATCAGGAACGTAGGGGTAAACACAGGAGCGAGGCAACCCAGCTTGCAAATCGCTTAAGTCAATATGGTGCATATTGTGGCGTAATACACGAACAAGGAACGAAGCCGTACAAGTATAATCATATGCAACAGGAAAAGCTTCATAAAGGAAGCCCCCAAGTAAACAGAGTATTTGAATTTATGCGTCACAAACAAAGTTTGGACAAGGAAATTTTTTACAAGCAACTTTTTTCCAAAAAAGTATAATGCTTGGTCGAACCGAACACAAGTTAGAAATTAAAGCTTTGAGCATGAAAGCGACTTAGCTGGTTAATGTGTTCGGTATTGATGACGCGGTCCGAGCTTGATGTGGGGCAAGGTTCCATCCCCCAAGCCGGTCCCGAGGTGGCGAAGCGGAGAGCTCGACACGCCGAAGTGGTGACGTAGCAAGGGCAATGTAGACCGGCAGAGTAACGCCGAAGCCCCCGGATCATTTTCCTAGGCACAAAAAATAGTGCAAACCGGAGATAATAGTAATAATGATAATTAAAAAAATCGTTGCATAATAAATAATTTATGCAAAGTGAGTAATAAAAGAAATATGGCCTGGCGCCGAAGTCAAAGTCGATGTAGGGCGTCGGCGTGATGCGGTAAAGGTGTGACAAAGCCTGAATTCACAGGTCGGTTCAAGTTCTGGATGCGGCGTGCGCCGGACTATGTAGGAACGTAACCGAACCACCATGCGGCCGTCGTTAATGCGGCCATCATTTGATCGACCTGTGTACAGATGATGGACAAACCGGAGTAATAATTCTTTGGGAAAAATAAACCCAAACAAGCAAAAAATACTAGGATTAATAGCACCTGGTTTATTCGTTGTAGCAATCCGAAGGAAGGTGATTCCCAAAATTGTGACTCGATCCGCACACCAGTTACCGGAGTAGGTTGATGAAGAGATGATGAAGCCCCCGGTCCCGCCGAGATGTCGAAGTAGGTCGACGTGATGGACACCGGCTCGGAGGAGCAATAGTGCGGCCCTGCCGATGCAGGTCGTGACGTGATCAATGCCGGCTTGATGAAGTGACCGTGCGGCGATGCTGGTGTGCCCGCTCCGTGTAACCCGTGGGGCGGCGATGTTGGTGATGATTTATTCTTTGCGATGCCGAACTGTTGTTCGGCTTGCCAAGATGATGATCCGAAGAAGTTGAGCTCGGCTCAACAAAGTGACGACGTGTCTAGCGCAGGTTGGCAGCCGTGGAGCAATATTGCCGGACTGGTTTGACACCAGCATGATGTCGAAGATCATGTTCAAAAGATTTTAGTGGGATGTGTTCGGGAGCAAAACACAATACCCCATACAAAACTTCCTTCAAAAAGGATATCCAAAATCCCGTTCATAAAAAGACGAACTTGGGTCGGATTCGTTTTTGCGCAGAAAACAGATCCGAAAAGTGAAGCACTAATCGGAAGGTTCCCGGAGTTTGGACGGTCGGATCGAGCTGAAATTTGGAGGGCTGGTAGATATAGGAATTCCGCAGCCGATCAACGGTTGGATCTTCCAAAGGACGTCCGAGCTAGAAGCTGGACGCCACGCCCTAAACTCGTCCAGATTCCCGTCCAGATTTGATAGGGCTCCGGTATATTGCAGATTGCCAGAGATTCCTCCATCGGAACTCGACGAAACTTTCCAGGGTTGTTGTAGACCCAATTCCGCACAATACCACCAAAGAAATTGTTAAAACGACACTTGAGGAGGCAGTGGCGGCGGATACAAGTTCGCCGTCAAGAAAAACAGCACGGTCGCCCGAGGGCAATGTTGACGTTGAGCCCCCGGGATCCCTGGATGATTCCTCCATGATCTTGATAGAGATCGGAGTTGACGTTGATGAAGGCCCTCATCCGAACATGACGATCGGAGATACGGCGCAGTCCTTGGTCGAACCAAGGTGACCAGTCGAGCTGGTGATGAAGATGTCGAAGTCGCAGTTGATCTGCAGGCGAGCCATCGACCTTTTGCCGAACACACAGCGGAATTCTCAATGAAAGCACCAATGTCGGTGTCAAAACCGGCGGATCTCGGGTAGGGGGTCCCGAACTGTGCGTCAAGGCCAGATGGTAACAGGAGACAAGGGACATGATGTTTTCACCCAGGTTCGGGCCCTCTCGATGGAGGTGATACCCTACTCCTGCTTGATTAATATTGATGATATGGGTAGTACAAGAGTAGATCTACCATGAGATCAACGAGGCTAAACCCTAGAAGCTAGCCTACGGTATGATTGTTGTATATTGTATATCATCTATCGACTAGCCTGGCCTCGGTTTATATAATGCACCAGAGGCCTAGGATTACAAGAGTCCTAGCCGAATACGCCGGTGGGGGAGGAGTCCTTGTCTTGATCACCAAGTCTTGTGAAATCTTCCTTGTATGCGGCAGCCGTCCGGACTGGCCCATGAGTATACGGCCACGGGGGTCCTCGGCCCAATCTAACAGATCGGGAGATGACGTGTTGAGTACCCCCTAGTCTAGGACACCGTCACCCGCTATGGCCCAATAAGGCCCATATACTTCCTGGGGGGTTCCGGTAACCTCCTGGTACTCCGGTAAATGCCCGAACTCACCCGGAACCATTCCGATGTCCAAAAATAGTCATCCAATATATCGATCTCCATGTCTCGACCATTTCGAGACTCCTCATCATGTCCGTGATCATATCCGGAAGTCCGAACTACCTTTGGTACATCAAAACACATAAACTCATAATAACGATCGTCACCGAACGTTAAGCGTGTGGATCCTACGGGTTCGAGAACTATGTAGACATGACCGAGACACGTCTCTGGTCAATAACCAATAGCGGAACCTGGATGTTCATATTGGCTCCCACATATTCTACGAAGATCTTTATCGGTCAAACCGCATAACAACTCTTTAGTTTGTGATAATTGTGGTGTTGCTTTTATCTTGTGATCGCATGTAGAAATTCATTGACCACTTTATTGTTTAGTAAGTAGGCATTTGTACTAAAGAGCTACCTTGTGATCTCAAAAGAAGTTCGTCTGAACTATTTTATGTAATGGTTTTGTGAGTTTGTTGTTAGACATTGAGACTTGACATGCATGTTTGTGTGTTGTATATATATTTTTGCAACAGGGATCCGGGGGAAAGCAGTAAAAAGTTTCTTGGGAACGGATATTTGCCGAGAGCCACTCTCGGCAAAGAGATGACGGAACCAGCCGATGTGAGAGTCACTTTATATTGCCGGGTGGTACCATTTGGCTCTTGGCAAAGTCTTTGCCGAGTGCCCTTGTTTTGGCTCTCGGCAAATTCCTGTTTGCCGGAGAGGTGTACGCCGGGTGGCCTTTGCCGAGTACAACACTCTGCAAATCCTTTACCGGCGGGTTTGGTCCCTTTGTCGAGTGTCCATGGCACTTGGCGTATTAGTTGCTTCTAGTAGTGTTCTTTATATAGTGCCGGCGACAAGGGCCCACCAACCATCATTTGGTTGGGCGCCCCCGATCAGGGCGCGATGCAAGGGCTCGTTCGACCCGTTGGGCTCAAACGGGAGAGAGATCAACCTAACAGTCTCCCCCTTGACCTCAACTTTCCCTTTAACTTTATACTTTATACTTTACTAGTTTCATCACAGATCAACACATAGAACATGTTTCGTCGTCACAGCTCAATTGCTGATAGAATCAGACAGCTACAACATACCTCTCTATTCGAAACAAATCATGTTCCTTTTGGGCCTCTCATGATCCAGGATTGAAAGTGCAACGATCCCTGGGTGGTTTTGGTAATTCCCAACAACATATAGCTCATTGAGCTAATATTATTCCAAGATGAATATTTCAGGAAAAGCTCAATGGATGGCATGGCATGGATGAGGAAAGTGGATCCCTCAAAATTATAAGGACAAAGGATTGGCTCAAGCTTCAAGAACAAGACTCTACATTTTATATTTTAGTGATCCAAGATCACATTGAGTCCATAGGAAAAGCCAATACTATTAAGGAGGGATGAGGTGTTGCTTAATGAGCCTCTTGCTTCATGTGCTTAGTGATATGCTCCAAAATCCTCAACTACCTTTCCATATCCACATATGACCCAAACCTAAAGTCAAACTCGGCCCCACCGATTCTTTCTATCCGGAGCCATCGAGTTTCACATGTCATAGCACTGCCACAAACCCTAGCAAATCAGTCTCACCGATAGGGATCTCGGTCTCACCGAGATGGGATTGCAATTTCTCTGTTTCCCTTCGTAACGTTTCGGTCCAACCGAAGTGAGCGATCGGTCCCACCGAGATTGCAATGTAAACTCACTGTTTCCCTTTCGTAACATTTCGGTCTCACCGAAAAGAGCGAATCGGTCCCACCGAGTTTACCTGACCAACTCTCTGGTTAGCTTATTACCAAATCGGTCTCACCGAGTTTGTGTAATCGGTCACACCGAGATTACGTTATGCCCTAACCCTAACCGTATCGGTCCTACCGAGTTGCATCTCAGTCCCACCGAAAATCCTAACGGTCACTAGGTTTGCTGAATCGGTCCGACCGAGTTTAACGATTCGGTCCCACCGAGTTTGGCACATTGTGTGTAACGGTTAGATTTTGTGTGGAGGCTATATATACCCCTCCACCCACTCTTCATTCATGGAGAGAGCCATCAGAACAGATCTTCACTTCCAATACACATTTTCTGAGAGAGAACCACCTACCCTTCTGTTGAGTTCAAGATATTCCATTCCTACCATATGAATCTTGATCTCTGGCCTTCCCCAAGTTGCTTTCCACTCAAATCTTCTTTCCACCAAATCCAAATCCTGTGAGAGAGAGTTGAGTGTTGGGGAGACTATCATTTGAAGCATAAGAGCAAGGAGTTCATCATCAACACACCATTTGTTACTTCTTGGATAGTGGTGTCTCCTAGATTGGCTAGGTGTTACTTGGGAGCCTCCGACAAGATTGTGGAGTTGAACCAAGGAGTTTGTAAGGGCAAGGGGATCGCCTACTTCGTGAAGATCTACCGCTAGTGAGGCAAGTCCTTCGTGGGCGACGGCCGTGATGGAATAGACAAGGTTGCTTCTTCGTGGACCCTTCATGGGTGGAGCCCTCCGTGGACTTGCGCAACCGTTACCCTCCATGGGTTGAAGTCTCCATCAACGTGGATGTACGATAGCACCACCTATCGGAACCACGCCAAAAACATCCGTGTCTCCAATTGCGTTTGAATCCTCCAAACCCTTCCTTTACATTCTTGCAAGTTGCATGCTTTACTTTCTGCTGCTCATATACTCTTTGCATGCTTGCTTGAATTGTGTGAAGATTGCTTAACTTTTGCTAAGATAGCTAAAATCTGCCAAGAACTAAAATTGGGAAAAGGATAGATTTTTATTTGGTCAAGTAGTCTAATCACCCCCCTTCTAGACATACTTCCGATCCTACAAGTGGTATCAGAGCTTTGGTCTCCATTTACTTTGATTTCCATAGCTTTTGGTGGTCATAGCCTTGGTTTCACAACCTAGGAGAGTATGGCGTCTAGCGAGGGAAATTATCACCGTAGAGGTCCTTACTTTGATGGTACTAATTTTGCTAGTTGGAAGCATGAAATGAAAATGCATATTCTTGGACATAACCCCGCCGTTTGGGCTATTGTGTGTGTTGGTTTGCAAGGTGACTTCTTTGATGGGAAAGAACCAAACCGTGAAGCTACCGCGGAAGAGTTGAAGATGCTGCAATACAATGCTCAAGCTTGTGATATTCTCTTCAACGGATTGTGCCCCGAAGAATTCAACAAAATCAGCCGTCTTGAGAATGCAAAGGAAATTTGGGATACTTTGATTGATATGCACGAAGGTACCGACTCCGTCAAGGAATCCAAATTGGATGTGCTTCAAAGTCAACTTGACAAGTTCAAAATGAAGGATGGTGAAGGTGTCGCTGAAATGTACTCTAGGCTTGCTCTCATCACAAATGAGATTGCTGGCTTAGGGAGTGAAGAGATGACCGATAGATTCATCATCAAGAAGATCCTAAGAGCCTTGGATGGAAAATATGATACCGTGTGCACATTGATCCAAATGATGCCCAATTACAAAGACCTCAAGCCAACGGAAGTCATTGGAAGAATTGTTGCTCATGAGATGTCACTCAAGGATAAAGAGGAACTTCACAACAAATCAAGTGGTGCTTACAAAGCCTCATGTGAAGCCCCCACATCATCAAGTGAGAAGCAAATCTTCAATGAAGAATTGAGCTTAATGGTGAAGAACTTCAACAAGTTCTACAAGAGTAGAAGCAAAGATATAAGCTCCAAGTCAAGGTCCTACAATGACAAAAGATCTTCTAGTCGAGAGCGAAACTGCTACAATTGTGGAAGACCCGGACACTATTCCAATGAGTGTACGGCTCCCTACAAGAGGAGAGAAGACTCTCCCAAAAGAAGAAGCAGAAGAGAGGAATCACCATCTAGAGAAAGAAGGAGTAGAGATGATCGTTATGAACGAAGATACTCATGGAGAAGCAAGGATTCGGAAAGAAAGGACAAGTCATCAAGGAGCTACACAAAACGAAGACATCAAGCTCATGTTGGTGAATGGGTATCCGGCTCCGACTCCGACAACCACTCTGAGAGAAGTTATCACTCCGATTCCAAATATACTCAAGATGAAGGTGTTGCCGGTCTAGCACTTGTGTCAACCAACTCCTACGACATATTTGACTCACCAAATGAAGGAGTTGGAACATGCTTCATGGCTAAAGGCCCAAAGGTATCACACCCCGAGTATGTTGATTTCAATAGTGATGAAGATGACTTGTTAGGTGATGATGATTTACTTGTTGAAAACTCTAGTGATGAATACTATGATGAAACGTCAATTAATCATGCTAATCAAGATAAAACGAAAGACAATGCTAAGGAGAAGATTGAGGCTCTAACTAAAGAACTAGACACTCTTAAGTTAGCTCATGAAACTATCTTAGGAGACCATCAAGAACTTTTAAGGACACATGAGAAATTACGCTTTGAAAAGCTCAACCTTGAGCAAGAGTGAGGGAGTCCTGGATTAGGGGGTGTTCGGGTAGCCGTACTATACCTTCAGCCGGACTCCAGGACTATGAAGATACAAGATTGAAGACTTCGTCCCGTGTCCGGATGGGACTTTCATTGGCGTGGAAGGCAAGCTTGGCGATGCGGATATTCAAGATCTCCTACCATTGTAACTGACTTTGTGTAACCCTAGCCCTCTCCGGTGTCTATATAAACCGGAGGGTTTTAGTCCGTAGGACAACAACTTCATCCTACAACAATCATACCATAGGCTAGCTTCTAGGGTTTAGCCTCCTTGATCTCGTGGTAGATCTACTCTTGTACTACCCATATCATCAATATTAATCAAGCAGGACGTACGGTTTTACCTCCATCAAGAGGGCCCGAACCTGGGTAAAACTTCGTGTCCCTTGTCCCCTGTTACCATCCGGCCTAGACGCACAGTTCGGGACCCCCTACCCAAGATCCGCCGGTTTTGACACCGACATTGGTGCTTTCATTGAGAGTTCCTCTGTGTCGTCACTTTCGGGCTCGATGGCTCCTCCGATCATCTATAACGATGAAGTCCAGGGCGAGACTTTTCTCCCCGGACAGATCTTCATCTTCGGTGGCTTCGCACTGCGGGCTAATTCGCTTGGCCACCTGGAGCAGATCGAAAGCTACGCCCCTGGCCATCAGGTCAGGTTTGGAAGCTTAAACTACACGGCTGACATCCGCGGGGACTTGATCTTCGACGGATTCGAGCCACAGCCGAGCGCGCCGCACTGTCTCGATGGGCACGATCTAGCTCTGCCGCCGAACAGTGCCCTGGAGGCCGCACACGCACCGGTTCCGACCTTTGATTCGGAGCCTATTGCGCCGATCGAGGATGAGCGGTTGGACGCCGCCTCGAGGGCTGCAATCTCAAAGGCGATCGAGCCGAACGCCAGCCCCGCGCTCCACATGGCCCGTGACTCCCAGGAGCCAGATTCCTCTCCGAACTCCGAGCCTCCCGCGCCCCTGCCGATCAAATCCGATTGGGCGCCGATAACGGAGTTCACCGCCGTGGACATCTTTCAGCGCTCGCCCTTCGGCGACATCTTGAATTCTCTAAAGTCTCTCTCTTTATCAGGAGAGCCCTGGCCGGACTAGGTTAGCAAGGATGGGATACGGACGATGAAGAAATTCAAAGCCCAGCCACCACCCATTTGGTAGCCACCGTCGATAATTTAAACGACGTGCTCAACTTCGACTCCGAAGACATCGACGGCATGGACGATGATGCAGGAGACGCAGATGAACCAACGCCTATAGGGCACTGGACAGCCACCTCATCTCACGATGTATACATTGTGGATACCCCTAAAGGAAGCGATAACGAGGAAAACGGGGATGGAAAGAGGGATCGATCTCTCGAAAAACAATCAAAGCGTCGGCATAAACGCCGACCCAAGCCCCGCCTCGATAAAGACCCAGCCATAGAGCAGGATGAGCCGGTAGACAACGAGCATGCCTTAGAGCAACCGTCCGAACAGGACAACCCGGATAGAGAAACCGAACATTCCTTCCCCGGCGAAAATGGTATTCCGAACGATCTCACGCCAGACAAGCCCATGGAGCAGAAGAACCTCCACAAGAGGCTCGTTGCAACCGCACGCAGCCTGAAAAAGCAGAAGCGGAAGCTAAAAACTACGGAAGATGCACTCAGAATCAGATGGAGCAAAGTAATCAATACCGCAGATAAATACGGCGACAGTCGCCGCACTAAAAGCTATCCGAAGAGAAAGCTACTGCCTGAATTCGACGAAGAGGCCTTAGAGCCCTCGCATTCAAAAAATAAGAAAGCCACACGGTCGGATAGACGACCCCATGGCCAGCATAAAGCGGCAAGCGGCGCCACGCTTAAACCGGCATGCGACCCACTTAAGGATTCGCATCACGGCCCAGCCAGGTCCATTTACGGGCCAAGAAAGCAAGCTCTCGTAAGAAACGCAACAAAGCCATTATCAGAATCCGGCACACCCAAATACAGGGGCGCCGCACACCCCCTATGTTTCACCGACGAGGTCCTGGATTATGAATTTCCAGCGGGATTCAAACCCGTAAACATAGAGGCATATGATGGAACAACAGACCCTGGAGTCTGGATCGAGGATTATATCCTCCACATACACATGGCTAGAGGAGATGACCTCCACGCCATAAAATACTTACCCCTCAAGCTTAAAGGGCCAGCCCGGCATTGGCTTAAAAGCCTTCCTGAAAACACAATTGGAAGTTGGGAAGAGCTCGAGGACGCTTTCCGAGCAAATTTTCAAGGGACCTATGTCCGCCCTCCGGACGCAGACGATCTCAGTCATATAACTCAACAGCCCGGAGAGTCAGCTCGGCAATTCTGGAATAGATTTCTCACTAAAAAGAATCAGATAGTCGACTGTCCGGACGCCGAAGCCCTAGCAGCTTTCAGGCATAATGTCCGAGACGAATGGCTTGCCAGACACCTCGGCCAAGAAAAGCCTAGAACAATGGCCGCACTAACAAGCCTCATGACCCACTTTTGCGCAGGAGAGGACAGCTGGTTGGCAAGATGTAGCACCAGCGACCCAAGTACATCCGAAACTAGGGATGGAAACGGAAAAACGCAACGCAATAAGGACCGTCGCCGGACTAAGGAAAAAAGTCCGAAGAGCACGGCAATAAATGCTGGATTTAAAAGCTCGCGGCAGAATCAGAAAAAGCCGCCCCTCCAGGATAACAGGGATGATCCATCCAACTTAAACAAAATCCTGGACAGGATATGTCAAATACACAGTACTCCCGGGAAGCCTGCTAACCATACCCACAGAGATTGTTGGGTCTTCAAACAATCCGGCAGACTCAATGCCGAACACAAGGGGCTCGACACACCAAGCGAAGACGAGGACGAACCCCAAAAGCAGAGCACGAGGAAACAAAAGAATTTCCCACAAGAAGTAAAAACAGTAAACTTACTTCACATAACAAAACGTGCGGTGCCCATAAAGGTACGCGCCACACGGCCTATCCCAAAGGGGTCCCGCCACTGGTTATCAAAACCAATCATCTTCGATCATCTGGATTATTCTAGAAGTATCAGGAGCGCAGGCTGGACTGCCTTGGTACTCGATCCAATAATTGGCGGACTCCAGTTTTCAAATGTCCTTATGGACGGTGGCAGTGGCCTAAACCTGATATACCAGGACACAATCCGTCACATGGGGATACACCCAGCCAGAATTCGCCACAGCAAAACCTCCTTTCAAGGGGTAGCGCCTGGTCCGGACACCCATTGCATGGGTTTTCTCCGGCTCAAAATCATATTCGGCTCTACCGATAACTTCCGCCGTGAAAAGCTAACTTTCCACATCGTCCCATTCTCAAGTCGCTATCAAGCACTACTGGGACGTGAAGCTTTCGCTCGCTTTAACGCAATACCGCATTACGCATCTCTTACGCTTAAGATGCCCGGTCCACGAGGCATCATCTCTTTGAAGGGGAAACATTGAAATGCGCCTCCCCCAAGCGGAGGACTGTGCGGCCGCTTTGACAGCCCCACAATAAAATGGCCTCACCAGCCAAAAACATCTGAACAGGTCATTAAAGACCACGAACGCGGATAGATGAGTTCGGTACAAAATTATCATTAACGCAGGCTTAACAGCCACACACCCCTGTTCTAGGGGCTCTGCACGTGTAAACTAAGAGACAATAAAGCTCAATTTTACATATTTTACTTTATACTTTGTTTATTTTAAACTTTTGTTTGGCACGACCCTTTTTCAACTCAGTTCCTCTCTTTTTCAGATGAACGTCGTGCTGCGCCCGTCCAGGATACGGCACAACGGAGACACAGGCGCAGACGTGCAGTAGGGACCCGTTCTAAGGATTCTTTTTAGATTAAGACCCTGCGTAAACCTTTTTTACTATCTCTTGTTGCTATATATCCCCTGGTTTTCTCTGATATAAACAAGGAGGAGGCTGGCGTCTTGGCATGTGGCCACGTCAGAATTCCTGCGCGTACCTGGACACTAGGGGCTTTTCAATAAAGGGTGTTGTTTCGCCCGCACTCATAAAGACCGAATACCTTACGGAGTGTTCGGCGTCGCGAGTTTTGGCATTATATGCATCAGCTCCGAATCATGTCTTTGGTCAAATGTTGGGTTGCCCGGCTCCTGTGTTCGGCTACCTTACGTTCCGCTCTATCGGCTAAGGTAGCACCAGGAGAACTACTGCGATTGTGCCCCGGTTAGGCCGGGCGAGCACCTCAGTAGAGAAAGCCGAAAACTGACTGTCATGATATAGCGTGAGACTGGTCAGCCACTCGATGACTATCCTGAATCTATAGGATTCCTCCGCATTAGCGAAGGGTCGTTTCCCGGCCAGGCACATACGCGCCCCGAATTCGGGCGAGCGCAGTCGCCACCAGGGGCTACCTAAATAGTCCCACTGTCAAGCTCCTATGGCTAAGTGAAAGTGTTCAAACATTATAGTCCGGTTGCCTAGCCCGCTGCGCTATCACCTCCTTTGTAGGACCAAGACGCTGGATTAAGTGTGAAAATGCGTCTTCTGCGAGCACCCCCGCACTATGTGCGTGGGGGCTGAAGCCAATGACTGCCATCTTTTAGATTTTGTATATATATATATATATATATATCTTAAACGGCCGCACAGGAGGTGTTCTAAATACTTGAAGGCACAAGTATAAAAGGCTACTACAATTTATCAAAATATTGCTTTATAATTACATATGCTATCAGAACATAGCATCCTTCGAGCACTGCGTCTCTATTACACGAGTGCCTTCAAGGACTTCCTGAAAATAGTGCTCGGAGGGCACTCGGCTTTTGTCCGAATCTCGGGACGCAACAACGGTGGTCTCCATCTCTGCCCAGTATGTCTTGACATGGGCAAGAGCCATCCGTGCGCCCTCTATGCATGCTGACCTCTTCATCGCATTGATACGCGGCACCGCGTCAAGGAATTGCTGCACCAAGCTGAAATAACTCTTCGGCTCCGATCTCCCCGGCCATAGATGACCCATGACGTACTTCATGGCGAGTCCGGACAACCTATTCAGTTCGGCCCATTGAGCCAGACGATCGTCCACTGCCAGTGGACGCTCTGGATTGTGGAACTGCGACCAGAAAAGCCTTTCCACTTCGCGATCTTTTTGATCTCGAAAGTGTTCGGTCGCATCAGCAGCACTCGCGGCCAAATCCAGATAGGTGTCCTCCACACTCCACATCCGGTCCAACGGAGCAAACTTCGGATCGCAAAACTTCCTCCGCAGCATAAAGGGCTTTCCAGCCGCAATTTGTCCGGCCTGACGCAGCTCCTCCTTCGCAGCTCTCATCACAGAGCGAGCGTCCTTGGCATCAGCAATGGCCTTTTCTAAGTCCGCCTGTCTCTCCCGGTCTTCTTTCTCAAGAAACTTGCAACGGTCAGCAGCGCTCTTTAACTTCACGGCCATCTCGGCCATCTCCTTCTTGCTTCGACAGTGAGCAGCCTGTTCGGCTCTCGGCTCTTTAAGGGCCTTCTCGGCAGCCGCATCACTCTTTCTGGCTTGTTCCTTGACTCGGGCAAGTTCCGCCTGGAGTTTCTCCATGGCGGCCGCACCATCTGCGTCAAGCATACACATTGTAAGATACTGGCATAAAGCTCCTCTTATCAGGTGCTGCCCGAGGACTCACATACCTTGTGCTTCATCAAGCCGCTTGTTCACAAGCACGATGTCGGCATCTGCCACGTCAAATTGTCGCTTTAGCTCGGCAAATTCATCAGTCTGGCTGGATTCCGGACACTTCGCCACCTATATAATAAAGGCGACATTTTAGTCCTGGGATTATGATGCTCTGCGCGCCGTCATTTTTGACAACGCACAGAGTCTCAGGGGCTACTATCTACACAGGGCGCATCTTACTTATGCGCAACTGTAAAAGTGTACATTATTTTACGTACCTCAAAACCCGTCAGTGAACTCCTGACGGCCTCGTGCAATCCGCTCTCCGCGGATGAAATCCTTTCAATCACCGCGCCCATCAATGCACGGTGCTCCTCTGAGATAGAAGCTCTCCCCAGCAGAATCTTTAGCTCCTCCGGCCGAGCAGCAGACGGTGCCAGACTTGTCCTATGGCCGCTTTCGAAGGCCGGACACGGAGAACCTTGGGGGCCACATAACTATCTTTCGCCCCTACCGGATTCGGAGAAACCCTCCGCGACGACACCTCAGGGTCGCCCGCCTTGCTAGGCGGTACGGCAGGGGAAGGCGTCCCGCTCTCCATCATCTCCGGAAGAAGATCCCCCGAAGACGAGCTCTGTTGAGAAGGGCTGAGGTCCGAGCTACAAGGTAAAATTTCGGTTAATCTTCGCAGATATAAAGCAAGGATTTCTCTCATCCCTCTGAAGGAAAATCTTTCTCTACTTACGGCTCGCTGGAGGGCTGATCACTTTGAGGGCGTAGTTCGGCCGAGGAACTCCCCGGCGTCGGATCCTCTGACGAGGACTTTTCCCCCCGCTTTGAGGTCATGGCCTCCGGGTCGTCAGAGGCGGCCCTCTTCTTCCCCTTAGGAGAGGAATTGTCGGTTCCTCCCTTCGGAACAGCCTCCTTCGAGGAGGCCATAGTTTCCTTGTCCTCCCCCTCACCTCCCTCCAAAGGCATTATCTTCAACATCCTGACAAGCACAGGATCCGGCCTGGTTTCGGGAAGGGGAGCCGGACACCTGATCAGCTTTGCTTTCGCTATCCACTCCTGTTTAAAAGGACAGCTCTTTTAGGGGCAAGTTTATGATAATTATACGAATAGCGAGTCCAGGCACAAGGTTACTTACTTGAGTATCCGGGCGATTGCAGCTTAGACCTGCGTCCTCGGTCAAATCCGGACACATTGCTTGTGATCCGAAGAACAGTTTATACATCTCCGCGGGCGTTGCGCCCATGAAATGCTGGAGAGCTCACGGTCCCTCCGGATTAAACTCCCACAGGCGAAGGGAGCGACGTTTGCCAGGCAATATTCGGCGAATCAGCATGACCTGCGTCACCTTGACCAGGTTGAGGTCTCTTTCTAAGAGATCCCTAATGCGGCCCTGCAACAAGGGCACGTCTTTGGATAACCCCCAATCTAATCCTTTGTTGACCCATGACGCTAGCCGTGGTGGAGGACCCGAGCGAAAGGCAGGAGGCGCCACCCACTTGCTGCCCCTGGGAGCGGTGATATAGAACCACTCTCGTTGCCACAAGCCGAGCTCCTCTTGAAAAGAGCCCTCGGGCCATGGAGCATCAGCATTCTTACTTATGATAGCGCCTCCGCACTCTGCGTGCCGTCCCTTGATCATATTCGGCTCCACTTCAAAAGTCTTGAGCCATAATCCGAAGTGAGGGGTAACACGGAGGAACGCTTTGCACACAATGATGAATGAGGAAATATGGAGGATGGACTCCGGAGCTAAGTCATGAAATTCCAGCCCATAATAGAACATCAGCCCCCTCACGAAGGGATCCATTGGTAAGCCTAACCCCCGAAGGAAGTGAGACATGCGCTCTCACCAGGCTGGGGACTGGGAATGGCCTGCCCTTGAGCAGGCAACCTATGCGAAATTTCGCCGGTTAGGAACTTAGCCTCCCTCAACTTTAGCATGTCCTCCTCCGTCTGCATCCATCGGCCTTGAAGGTCGGAACCAGACATGGTCGAAGGTCCGAAGCGCCTGGAATCTGAAGCCTAGGGTGTTGGAACTCGAGGCAACGGGCGAACTCGTTTGAGATTGAAGAAAAGGAGTAAGGCCTTGGTCTCTTTATAAGAGGTTGAATACCAAGAGCCCTCCCCGTAACCGTTTGGGACTCGCCTTTAATCGAGAAAACGTGCTAAACAGGCACGGTTGGGTTACCCACGTCCGTATTGATGAGAATCCCGTAAATAAAGGGGACACGATCTCTGCTTCGACAAGACATGCCAAGGAAACCGCCTTGCAAAACGTGCTGAGGCGGAAAAGTAAAAACGATTAGAGTAAAAGACTTGGCCGTAGTGTGATGTCACGCTGCGGGATACGTCAGCAGATTAGATTTGTGTTAATATTATTCTCTCTATGGCAATATGTGGAAGCTTTTTTGCAGAGCCGGACACTATCCTTGGTGTTTAAAATCGTCTTGAAGAATTTGGAGGAGGAACCCGCCTTGCAATGCCGAAGACAATTTGCGCGACGGACTCGTCTTTACTTCTGGATTTCAATCGGGGCAAGGCATATGGGCCGGCACGGCACGGCCTATGTCCGCCCTTTTATAAAAGAGCCGGACGTGAAGGATTGAGCTGACACGCGACTTTAAAAGGCCGGGCCGGCATGGCACGACTAGAAGTACAGATTTGCCTCTTGTGAAACCACAAATTTGCTTCCACGGAGCATATCTGCACTTCACGGAAAGGAAAAAAAGGGTGTTAATTTGCCGTGGTGCACCAGTTATATCTCATCTGTTATTTGTGGATGATACTATCACTAGTAGAAAAGGGGGCAACGGTCCAGGCCGGGGCAGCCCATTAGTCCCGGTTCAGACCAGAACCGGGACCAATGGGGGCATTGGTCCCGGTTCGTGAGCCCAGGGGGCCGCCCGGGCCACGTGGGCCATTGGTCCCGGTTCGTCTGGACCTTTTGGTCCCGGTTGGCAGGACGAACCGGGACCAATGGGCCTGGCTCCTGGCCCACCACCATTGGTCCCGGTTGGTGGCCTGAACCGGGACCAAAGGCTCCCCTTTAGTCCCGGTTCGTGCCACCAACCGGGACTAAATGGTCGATCCTCGTTGCGATTCACAGTTTAGTCCCACCTCGCCAACCGAAGGGCGCCCACACTGGTTTATAAGCCCGTCCCTGTCTGCCTTGTTGAGCTCCTCTCAAAATGAAAATAGATGCCCCTATACAGGAAATTTGACCTAAATTCATAATGAATTTCTCTGAAATTCATAGAAATTGATTATGAATTTAGGTAGAATTTTCTCTATAGGCGCATCTATGTTCATTTTTTTAGTAAAGTTAATCACAAATTTGAGATTCACACAAATTTCAAAGAATTCAAATTTTAACTATTCTAATTTGAAAACTAATGGCACTAACAGAAAGTTTATAATTTTTGGTATCTCTGTGGAGAAAGATTGTACATAGTAAATATAATACACAAAGTGTTTTCAAATTTGAAAACTAATGGCATTAACAAAAAGTTTATAATTTGAGATCTGTTAGAGATAGGTATAAAAGATAAGTAAACGTGTAAAATAAGGTAAAGATAAATAAATTGCAGCAAGGTATTTTCGAGTTTTTGATTTTATAAATCCTAAAATAAAAAAGAAATCACTACAAAACAAAAAAAAGTGCCACCTACTATTAAATAGCAGGAAAAAGATTGACTCAAAAATCAATTTTAACTATTCTACAAAGTGTTTTCACACAAATTTAGTAAACTAGTGATTCATAAACTAGTGATTCACACAAATTTTTAAAAATTCAAATTTAAACTATTCAAATTTTAACTATTCATAAACAAATTTTGTGACCTAAAATAAAAAAGAAATCACTACAAAACAAAAAAAGTGCCACCTACTATTAAATAGCAGGAAAAAGATTGACTCAAAAATCAATTTTAACTATTCTACAAAGTTTTCACACAAATTTAGTAAACTAGTGATTCATAAACTAGTGATTCACACAAATTTTAAAAAATTCAAATTTAAACTATTCAAATTTTAACTATTCATAAACTAATTTTGTGACCTAAAATAAAAAAGAAATCACTACAAAACAAAAAAAGTGCCACCTACTATTAAATAGCAGGAAAAAGATTGACTCAAAAATCAATTTTAACTATTCTACAATGTGTTTTCACACAAATTTAGTAAACTAGTGATTCATAAACTAGTGATTCACACAAATTTTAAAAAATTCAAATTTAAACTATTCAAATTTTAAAGCTAATGGCACTAACAGAAAGTTTATAATTTTTGTGACCGAAAAGAAAAAAGAAATCACTAAAAAAACTATAAGTATGTAGTTCTAAGTAGAAACGAAAAAATAAATAGAAAAAAAGAAAAAAATGCCACCTACTAGCCCCCCACGGCCTGAATACGACTAGAAACCCATCCATGGGCGAGGATTCAGGCCCGCAGGAGGCCCAGTAGGCCCAAAGGCATAGCAGTGACAATTAGACCCGTAAGCCTGCAATGGAGAGGAGCTCGAGAGGGGTGCGGCAGTGGGGCTTATAAACCACTGCGCACCCCTCTCAACAAGCGAGGTGGGACTAAACTTTTGACGCCGCAGCAGCACAAGGCCTTTGGTCCCGGTTGGTGGCACCAACCGGGACTAAAGGGGGCCTTTGGCCTCGGTTGGTGCCACCAACCAGGACCAATACTCAGTCTATATATACAGCACTTGTGAAAATTTTGGCTCAGTTCTTCGATCCCGCCCCGACGACGCCGCTAGGCTGCCCCTCTGCGCCTTGCCGTCGCCGTCGCCGCCGCGCGCCGTCCCGCGCCCCTCTGACGCCGTCCCGCGCCTCCCCGACGCCGCCGCCGCCCCGTGCCACCCCGACGTGGCCGCCCTCTGGCTCGACCTTGTCGTCGATCACCGCCCTCTGCCGCGCCTCGTCGCCGCCGCCCAATGAGCCCCGGCCCCTCCCTTCCCCCACGCCACCGCCCCGGCCTGCTCTGCTTTGCCGCGCGCCGCCGCCATTGCCGCCGCCCCGGCCTGTTTTTTTCATATATTTTTTTGTAATTCATTGTATATATGGATGTTGTATGTATATGTATATATGCAGATGTATGTTTATGTATATATGGATGTTTTTTTCATATATTTTTATGTGATCCATTGATATGTATGAATTGATGTATGGTTTTTTTTGTTCATAGAATTTTTTTTGTCAATTTATGTATATTTAAGGTTACATTTAATGTTAGTTGATTTAATGCATTTGAGGTTATTAGTTCTACTGTTAGTGCATTTTAGGATAGTACATTCTAGGTTAGTGCTTTGAACTAGTTTAATTAGTAGTTGAATTAGTTGATTTAATAAGTACTACTTTATTTTACTATATATACAAGTAGTTTATTTTTAGTTAGTACTAGTTTATTTTATTTATAGTAATTAAGTGCTTATATTAGTAGTAGTTGAACTGGTTGATTTAAGAAAACTAGTTTATTTACTATATATAGAAGTAGTTTATTTTTAGCAAGAAAATTAATAGAACTAGTTTATTTTTTTAGTTAAAGCAATTATTCCCGCATCGACGTGGACGATGCCTATCCCGCATCCTCGTCGTCGAGTCGGCGGAGGACGACACCTGCTTGACCAGATGGGCCATGTCCGGGACTGGGCTCCGCCGGGGTGGTACTGGGAGGCGCTACCTTCCGGGGGGCGTAGCTTGGTGAGGAGCCAGCCCGTCGTTGACCCGATCCTTGTTTGGTGGCGGTCGCGTGGGCCAGTGACGGTGCCGAGGCTTCCGGACAGCGCGGAGGTGGTACGTCACCGTGTCAGCGAGGAGGACGAGCACGTCCGTCGCTACATGGTTGCGTTGGAGGGCAGGTTCGACAATACCTGGCAGGTTCTACAGGGATCTCACTGGAGCTATGATCCTGTGATGGTTCCTTCCCTTTGGGTGTCCACCGCCCGCGCCGATACCCGTCGGGCGCTACGGTTCTAGCTGTACTGGCGATATGTATGATATATAGTATTCGACGTGTATTAGTGATAATATTCGATGTACGGACACATGGAGATGATGTAGTTTTTCTTATAATTGAAGGCATCCTAATTTGAATACTACTTTATTTTGCGATTTGATTTTTCTTATTGAATGCTCAAATTGGAGAGCACTATGCAAGGCATATGCATATGATTAGTTGAATAATAATGATCTAATTTAGTCTTTGAATTATGAACGTATAGGAAATGTCATCATCGAACGACGGAAGTCTCTCGGGGGAGTGTGACTGGTGCCACGACGATCGAGGTCAGTGCGACAGGCCTCACCTGGACGATGGTCAGCGCTTCAGCATTAAGCTCGAGGAGACCTTCGAAGTTGAAACGGTACGCAACGACGACAAGTGTTTTTTTTCATAATTAAGCATGACTTCAACTATTTCAACGTGTAATTTTCATCTTTTACAATTCGAGTATAGTTTATCCCATGCCATGCAAGACGCTATGTCTTGGAGAGGATGGATTTTGAAGACCATGAAAATTCTGAAACGAAGAAAATTCACCTAAGGACCCATCATGATGTGGATTTTGAAGTAAAGTTGTATAATGCTGAGAGCGTAACCCATTTTGGTTGCAAAAATTGGGAAGCATTTTGCAAATTGTATGGTTTTGATGAGGGTATGCTTGTCACCATGGATCTTGGTGATCCTGAAATCGAGCAAGACAATATGGACATTTGGGTCCTTGTTGATACTCCTCCAGTTCTACCACTATGTGAGTTTCTCAAACATAGTTAATTATTAACTAATTTATATTGTTCATTTCAAAATAGTTGACAGCTTATTTCCATTGACAACTTATTTTGAAGTATCAAAGAATGTGTAGAAGATGGTAGATAGAACTTACTATACCGATGGCTCTGAGTTAACTTACAAGAAGAAAACTCATCTGGTTGGATTTTGTAATGATCTTGAGAATTACAATATCTACAATCGAACTCCTCAACATTATGGTCAATACGTGCCACTAGTGCACGTGTTGAACTACGGTAACTACCATGGAGATACCCTGGTAAGATTTTTTACTATTACGACATCCGTGCATCTTTTTGCATACTTCTAAAACTAGTACATCATTGCTAACTACGAAGTTATTACTATGTTTTTCAACAGAGAATCCCAGAGGATTGTGTGCCTCATTTGATGTATCAGAATGGCGGCAGCCTTCGTGTTTTGAACATATATCCAGGTCATCCTACGAATCTCAATTGTCCATACCGGATTTCTAGAAGAAGTGGAGACATGACAATCAAAGAATGGAAAAAATTTATGGACAGTCGTAAGGAGCTTCTTGGAAGCAAAAGGAAGCAAGGCGCAAGAACTGGAGACAAGATGATCTCCATTCTTCATAATGGAGAGTCAGGATCTATATTGTTTTATGCTATTTTACCTTAAGTGTGTTTAGGTCCTACCTGATACTGATGATCATGTGTGCTAAGAACAATTATGTAGGGTTGTTGGGTTCGATGACTATGAGGATGATGATCGTATGACTTATTATTAATAACGAGTAGAAGTTGTATGATGATGCTTGATTTTAGTAGGACTTGTTATTATATATGATGATGCATGATGCGAGCATGCATGAGTTATTATATATCTGCGGGTGAAATAAACATAGCAGTAGCGTTGGTAAACCAAGGATGAAGATATAAGAGAGGACACTTCTCTCTATTAGCTAGCTAATAACAACCTAAAAATAGCCCCCTAAACCCCTAAAACAACCACTTTTTTTAATAAGAAAAAAGAAAAACCTCAGCTCCAGCCAGCTGCTGACGCGTGGAATCCTTTTGGTCCCGGTTGGTGCCACCAACCGGGACCAAAGGCCCCCCTGCCTGGGCTGCCGGCAGCGGCCACGTGGAGCCCCATCTGTCCCGGTTCTGGTTTGAACCGGGACTAAAGGGTGAGGGTATTAGTAACGACCCTTTAGTCCCGGTTCGGGAACCGGGACTAAAGGCCCTTATGAACTGGGACAAAAGGCCGGTTTTCTACTAGTGTATGTTGCTATTTGAAGCATCTGGCCAACAGGCAAGCATTGTTAAAGGCTTGTTGAACACATACTCATCAGCGACTGCTCAACTTATCACGTTAAAGGCAAAATGGTGATTGGCGGGGAGCATTCTAGAGGCTCGTCATCAACTGTGGTTCAGCCCAAAGAGCCAGGACTCCGGTGGGCGCTGCCGCCGGCGGGATGGACGGCATTGAGCATTGACGGCTCATTCTGCGTGCACAATGAGACGGCAGGTGCCGGTATGGTCTTATGGGATTCTGCAAGAGCGATCATATACTCTTCTTGCAGAGAGCTGCGGTCCTGTACGTCTGCCGCTCGAAGCAGAACTTGAAGCATGCAGGGAGGGGATCCAGCTTGCGCTCCAATGGACAACGTTGCCAATTGTAGTCGAGATGGACAGCCTGGAGGCCACACAACTCGTCCAAGACAAGAGTTTAGACAGATCAGCGAATGCTATGCTGATAGAAGAAATCAAGACTAGTCTTGAATCTCGAAGGGAGTTCTTAATCAAG
Source organism: Triticum urartu (assembly GCF_056163025.1). Classification (NCBI taxonomy): domain Eukaryota; kingdom Viridiplantae; phylum Streptophyta; class Magnoliopsida; order Poales; family Poaceae; genus Triticum; species Triticum urartu. The sequence continues at coordinate 725,553,925 of NC_141874.1, read as the reverse complement.
CACATTAGACGTGAGCAAAATAATGTAAGCCACTACATGGCTAACTTTGGCAGGAGAGAAAGACGTACTGCCGTTTGGCTTAAATCTGGACCTGGAGATGTACTGAACATTTGTAAGGCAGATGTACCTGCTGCTTGATTAATATATAACTCTTTTTCCACCGTAAAAAAAACTTATTAACCCATATAAGTGTTCCATCCTTTTCTCGGACAAATGCATTGATGAAGTGGCGGATGAGGTCAAGAGTACCTTGGAGGTTATGCAACAAGTATTTGAACCAAAATATCTGGGACTTCCGGTGCATGAGGGAAGAGCACATAAAGGACAATTTGAAACCCTACAGAAAAGGTTGAGGAAGAGACTTGTCGATTGGAGTGAACAATATGTATCCTCTGGTAATAAAGAAATTTTGATTAAAACTGTGGCGCAAGCAATCCCCATATGTGTGATGAGTGTGTTTCGTTTGTTGGCTTCTGTTTGTGATGATTTAATCCGGATGATGAGGCAATATTGGTGGGGAGTGGAGAATGGCAAGCGGAAAATGGCTTGGCTCATTGGGAGAAAATAGTCTTACCCAAGGATATGGGTGTGGCATGGGATTCAGAGACATAAGAGCCTTTAACCAGGCGCTGCTTGCTAAGCAAGCATGGAGGTTGCTTGACAGTCCGGATAGTTTGTGTGCATGGGTTGAACATAACATGAGAGAGATTGCTTTGGTGGATATGCATTGATTCATAATCTTGCTATACATGGAAGGTATTAACCACCGAATCATATCATATCTGTTTTACATCAATTACATGAGATATTCTACACATATCTGCTATAAGTACAGACGTTATATTCTAACGACTGCGTGTAACCATCCATCCCCTGCTTTACTTCAAGAACGCAAGACACACCACTAGGCTTGGCCGAAGAAGCTACGGACCCATCGAGCACCAGGCACATGGCGGCCAGCAACGGCGGCGCTCTCCCGGTGGTGGACCTGGCGCCGTTCTTCGCCGGGGACGGTGCCCACGACAACAGCGCGCGCGCCCGGGCCATCGAGGCCGTGCGCCAGGCGGGCCAAGCGACCGGGTTCTTCCGCGCGGTGAACCACGGCGTGCCGCGCGAGCTCATGGCACGCGCTTTGGAGCTATCGGCAGCGTTCTTCGCGCTCCCGGACGAGGAGAAGGCCAAGGTGCGGCCCGCCGAGGCCTCCTCCAACGCTCCGCTCCCGGTGGGGTACGCGCGGCAGCCGGCGCACTCCGCCGACAAGAACGAGTACCTGCTCCTCTTCAACCCCAAGCTCTTGCTCAACAAGTACCCCGCCGAACCGGCCGGACTCAGGGGTGCGTTGGAGGAGTGCTTCGCCAAGCTCACCGACCTGGGGCTGCTCATGCAGGACATCCTGAACGAGTGCATGGGCCTGCCGCCGGGCTTCCTCGCCGAGTACAACTCCGACCGTGGCTTCGACTTCCTCACGGCGCTGCGCTACTTCCCGGCGACAACCGACGAGAACAACGGCAGCAGCGCGCACGAGGACGCCAACTGCATCACCTTCGTACTACAGGACGACGTCGGGGGCCTGGAGGTGCGCGGCGTCGACGGCCGCTGGGTCCCCGCGGAGCCCGTGGAGGGCAGCATCGTCGTCAATGTGGGCGACGTTCTGCAGGTGCTGAGCAACAAGAAGTTCAAGAGCGCCACGCACAGGGTGGTGAGGAGGCCGGAGGCGCACCGCCACTCCGTCGTCTTCTTCCTCAACCTCCACGGCGACAAGTGGGTCGAGCCGCTGCCGGAGTTCGCGGGCGACGTCGGCGAGCCGCCGCGCTACAGGGGGTTCCGATACAACGAGTACATGCAGCTGCGGATGAGGAACAAGACCCACCCGCCGTCCAGGCCCGAGGACGTCGTCCACATCACCTATTACGAGATCTAGCTTCCATGGTCCATGGGTACTCTGTACTGCGCCTTTTATTATGTTCTCAAATTTCAGCTCGTCTGTGGTGTGAATGTTGGATTAATTATGCATCTCTGGGATACCATTAGCAGGAACTGATTACATCTAGATCACCTAAAAAGCATGAACAGAGAAGGTTTAGGGAATCTTTACATGTCACGGCAGTGGACATGATCGCCTGCTCGATGCAGGCGTGATGCAGGGGTGATGTAGTCGAGGTAGCAGTCCTCCTCAACGTCCTGATGCCCTCAGGACGCCACCGGCACTGTCCCGGGACAGCAGCGGCGACTGGAGTAGGTCTTCCCGTCGCTGCAGCGCTCCCCCCGACCGGATGGGGTGAGAGAATATCGGGAGGGGAGTGAAACCGTACGAAAATTATGATTGCGCAGGCTGCCAACCCTCTCCCGTACCCCCTTTTATGTAGCGCTGGTGATAGGGGACCTAAACCATCAGTTGGTTTGGGCGCCCCCGATCAGGGCGTCTTAGTTGGGATAAAAAGCCCACATACGTTGATGCGTGGGGCCTTTTTCTTTAACGTTATCTTTTTCTTTTTTTCTATTAGACTAATAGATCTAACTGGCCTGTTAAGTCATCAGATCAAAACCAACAGTGAACAGTAGCCTGAAGTTATTTTTGCCTTCAGTCGAATGTGGTAACCATCGGATTGTAATCCAAAGCTTTAGAGTATCTACAACCGACCCCTAGCTTGTACTCTCTATATATCTTCTGGTGAATGACCGGTCACTTATTTTTTATCTAACTGGACCGGGCAAATTCAACCCAGATGTCTGGCAGACTGACACCTTCGAGACCTAATCTACATGTAGGGTGGATATATAGATGCTTGGACACGTCGGCCACGTCGGACTGACGGCTCGGGCCGTGCCAAATCTCTTGAAGACATCCCCAACCTTGCCCGATCCACCCTTTTTCTCTCCTCCTTTTTGCCCCGTCCGCATAACCGCCATAGTAGCTCCACCACGGTTGCTCTCGGATGCTTGCTTGTAGTAAGACCGCGACCACATGCTTGAACACTTGCAATTTGCACGCACCACGGTGAAGATGTTTGGACTAGAGTATCTGAGAGAACCAAGTGTGAAGGACACATACACTTCAGTTGATTGCATGCACCGGCAATGGAAGAATTATCCGAAAGGTTTGCGTGCACACTACAAAGGTCACACCAAAGAGGTTGCCATTATACTTCAAGCAGTGACATCGAAGGATTTGTGGAGTTAGCATGCTTACTTTGCCACACCTGGTTCTAACAATGATACCAATGTACTCAAGCGATGTTCTTTGTTAAAGAGACTTGTGATGGGGAGTCTTCCGCGTACAACTACGCCATCAATGGGCACAACTACAACATCGGGTACTACCATTCCGATGGCATATAATATATCCTCAATGGATAACGTCTGTGAAGACTATATCCGGTCCTCATGGCACGAAACATGGGAAACACACGTGAGGCGAGAATTTTTTTAATTTTAATTTGAGATGAAGATGAGGTTTTTTCTTTAAAATAGGAAAACAGACAAATAACTTCCCCTGAAGCGGCCCGCAATGATAGGCCCCAACCACTAGTGTACCAATAACCAAGGAAGTGTCACTACATGCGCTAAATGCGAGCTCACTAGTTAGAGGGTACCCGTTGCAAATGTTGCTCTTACTCCTCTCGTGGTGGTAACTGACGCACTGCATGTGTGACAGTTGTCACAACCTACGAGTTTTGTGTCTTTTCTGTAGATTTATTTTTCTCAAACATTTTCTTTCTTGAACCATCCATCCAAATCACAAACTGTTTTCATCATTAACAGGTTTGAACAATTTTTCCGTCAAAAACATGAAATTAAAAAACTAGAAAAAAAATCAAAAAACAAATGAAAAACTGAAAAAAGGGAAACCAGAGCATAGCTGAGCTTTTCACTTTTCAGGAAGCACAACTATGTTTTTGAGTTTTCAAGAAGTAGAACTGTGTTTTTTTTTCACCTTTTGGAAAGCGCAACCATGTTTCTTTTCTTTCAAGAAGTACAAATGTCCTTCATACAAAAGCACTACTGCTTTTCCACTTTCCGCGAAGCGGAACAGTGTTTTTTACCTCGCGAGAAATACAAATGTGCTTCATACGGAAGTACAATTGCGTTTTCCTCTTTTCGGGAAGCACAACTATGAAAGACACATATGTGCTTCATGCCGAAACAGAAACACAACTCTACTTTTCAGCATCCGACGCATCCGTGCTTTACGATGAAAAAAAGTTAAAAAAAGTCACAAAAACCTAAGACTCCCGACTCGTAGATAGAGACCGGGGCCAAAACTTTGTGGGCCTATGGTAATATGGCCCAGCCGACGCGTGGGTTATCCATTCACCTCATGCACCTACAAAAAAAATTATCCCATCATCTATATCTATACCAATATAAAAAGACCCAAAGGAGCATATCCAATTGATCTCGACCCTCAAACTAAGTCAATCCAACGACCTAGATTGCTCCAATGGTGAGCGTTCAACGTGTTTAATATGCAATTAATATCATACCAAATATTGCACTAATCATATAATTAACATACAAATAATATCATGCCTAATATCCATATGCAATTAATATATTGCCTAAATATTAACGTGCGTTGCACGTGCGTATTTACTAGCCCCCTTAAAACAATCATCCCATAAAAAAAGTCTCTCTCTTTTTTTTTGCGGGAAAAAAAGTGTCTCAAAAAGATAAAAAAAATAAAAAACAAGAAGAGAAGAAAGGGCATGACGGCTAGACCTAGATCGCACTCCCCATCCCGATCTCCTCGACGCTGCCGCCGCCGCTCATCCAACAACGCCAGCTTCAATTAGTGCGACGGAATAAGTTCTGTTGCAGGTATTGTGGAAGTATCTTCTGTAACGCCAGGAGAAGATCAAATACTACGATAATCTAATTCGTGTTCTCTGTTTCGTAGGAGTTGGGAGAATTAAAATGAAGGCGCGGCAGTTCTTGAACGTGGTGATGCAGAGGTCTGGCAGTGGCAGCTTGTACACGGTAAGCCGCATCAAGGCCGGGGAGCAACTCTTCTACCGGTCCACGGCGGAAGCAAAAAGGCGGCAGCAGCAGCAGCGCAACCCAAGGAGGGGAATACGACGCTGCCATCATCAGCCGTGGCGCCACCATGGACGGAGAACATCTCGCGGATGCCTCCGCCCAGGCTCAGATTGGAAGCATACCGCTTAGACGGCCCAAGGCTCGATTTTTTGCCCTTCTACGGACGAGGCGGCGATGGCAAGATCCTCTCCATGGACTCGGCGGGCAACACCGTCCTCTGCAACGCCGTCCGCGGTTCCATCCAGCCCGTTCCCTGCCTTAACGAACCCAAGGGGGACAGCCCCGTCTCCTTGTCTATCATTCGTCCGGACACCTCCCATCAAGCCTTGTACGTCATGGACAGGTTTCCCGCTGCTCGCAATGCTTTCATCTTCGAAGCCCTCATCTACGGCAAGAATAGCTGGGAGTGGCACCGGCTCCCTCGGCCGCCCTACGTCAACAACCAAGCCTATAACCGCACAGCCATCCAGTCCTACATGTTGCTTGGTGATGGCGAGACCATCTGCATATCCTCCGCTGGGCCAAGCTCCATCGGCACCTACTGCTTCGATACGGTTAGCTGCACCTGGGAAAAGGTTGGCCGCTGGACCCTGCCGTTCCATGGACGGGCTGAGCATGTCCCTGAGCTTTGCAACCTCTGGTTCGGCATGGCCGGCAACAGCGCCAACAGCTTGTGCGCGCTGGACCTCTCCAACCTTGGCAGGGCTCCCAAGTTGCTGCATGACTGGCAGGTCCTCGACACGCCTCATGGATGGGTGCAGAAAAGGGGTAGCCTGCTATACCTTGGAGCCGGCAGGTTTTGCATCTTCAAAAAATTTGACACCGGGGAGCAAGACGCTCAGGGTAATCCCAGCAACACAGCGGCTGTGCTCACCGGTGTGGAGGTAGTCCACAGAGGCACAGAGGATCATCTCAACTCAAAATGATCAAGCACAAGTCCTTTATCAGCTATGCCGGCATCCAGTGTGTTCTTTAAGTCACCAATTAAGGCCATGTACGGTTAATCCTCTCCCCATGGTAATGGGATGGGATCATGGGAGGACTTGCGGATTTCATTCAACTCAACACCTTTCAATCTCCACAAACCTGAACTAAACAACCCTAATGTTTAGGGGAGAAAATACGTTCGCTGACAACATGCATGCTCCCTGCTATTTTGCGGCAGCCAGACCAATGTGGACGTAACTTACGCTCAATCAAAAGTAGCCCAATCAGAATCGCGGCCGGAATAGGTAGGCAGTGTAGGTCGCATCGGGGAAAAGTATCATGTGCATCCAACCATTTGGAAAATTCTTGGGAAAATATATATGTTATAGTAGAAACACGAACATATCGTTCCACAAATTCCATATGCAAATTAGTTACATATAAGTAGTATGAGAAATAAAAATGGCTCAAACCATAAAATTCACATCAAAATTAATACATCGTTGCATAGAGGACCTAGGAAGAAAAAAATACAACATTGCCCTTCCTTTTTGCATATATGACTCCAAACCATACAGGAGAAACACAATTAAGTCATATCGCATATAGGACTCTAAACCATACAAGAGGATTGCAAGTGATGGGAGGGGATTTAGCGGGGTTTTGACTTGCAGATTTCATTCCACTCAACCCCTTTCAATCTCCACAAACCTGAACCAAACAACTCGATCTAATGTTTAGGGGAGAAAATGCGTTCGCTGAAAACATGATCCCTTCTACTTTGCGGCAGCCGGATCAACATGGATGTACCCTTCGCTGACAACATGATCCCTTCTACTTACGCTGACAATAAAAAATGGCCCAATCGGAAGCGCCCTCGCAATCGGTAGGCAGGGTAGGCCGCATCATCGCCGGACTGGTAGGCACGGTAGGTCGCACCGGGGAAAAGTATCATGTGCACCCAACCATCTGGTGCACCTAATGTTCGGAAATTCTTGGAAAAGTTATGTTATAGTAGCAACATGAAAATATCATTCCATAGAATTTCATATGCAAATTAGTAACATAGTACTATGAGAAATAAAAATGGCCCAAATCAGAAAATGCATATCAAAATTAATGCATCACTGCATAGAGGAACTAGGAAGAACAAAAAAATTACAAGATCGCCCTTCCTTGTTTGCATATATGACTTCAAACTATACAAGAGAAATGCAATTGAGTCATATCGTAGATACAACTCTAAACCATACAAGAGGATTGCAAATGATTACATTGTTTTAAATAGCGCCCTGTAGCGTTTAGAGAGGTTCTGCGCTAAGGGACTATGGTCATAACACATGACCAAGCGTTTTAGCTATAGCATTTAGGGAGGTCCACTGCTATGAGGCGTAGCCCACTTGAAACTATGATTTGAGTCATATCACACGTAACCGACGAGATCATTGTCTTCGACACAAACCTTACCAGCGATGGGCAAGGGGATAAGGGCCTCGCATGGAGGTTGAAGATGGCACATTCATAAGCATTTCCTTTGTTGATATGCAAAAAAAAATTACGAGAAAACTTCTGATGTACTCATCTTCAATCATGACAGTACAACGAATACCAGAAAAATAATAAAAATTACATCTATATCCGTAGATTACCTAGTGACGACTACAAGCATTGAAGCGAGCCGAAGCCACGCCGCCGTCATCACCCCTCCCTCGCCGGAGGCGGGCAACACTTCTTGTAGTAGATAGTCGGAAAGTTGTTGTGCTAAGGCCCCATATGACCAACACACTAGAATAGAAACCACCGATGTTGAAGACTAGCGTAGATAAGAAGGTCAGCCCAAAGACACGCAAATGTAGACGAACTACGACCAGATCCAAGAAAATCTACCAAGGACAAATCCGCCGGAGACACACCTCCACACACTCACTGACGATGATAGAAGCACCACCGGGACGGGGGCTAGGCGGGAGAACCTGATTCCATCTTCAGGGAGCCGCCACCGTCTCGTCTTCCTGAGCAGGACACAAACCCTAACAAAACTCAAAGGAACATATAAAAAACGAAGCCCTCCCGCCGGCAAGGGCCGGGATCCACTATGCCACACCATGGCCCTAAGGCCACCGAAGACGATGCGGTCCGGCAGCGCCGCCGACATGAGGCGGAGAAACCCTAGTCTTTTTGAGGGGAGGAGGCAACTGCCGTACGTAAATTGTGTAACGAACTGCAAAAAGAATTGGACAAACTTGTTGATATGCAGTTTCTCCAACTATACTCTTGCAATCCTATGCCCAAAATCTCTCCCAGGATCATGTCATGTGGTTAGAGGCGAAAAATTTTATTACAATTTATTTTGGCCAAAAAGCAAATAAACCTTTTTATTTTCCAAAAAAACTAAGAATGTGGTTTGACTAAAAATATTTATTTTTTCAAAACATTAATTCATTAAAAATAATTTCCGGAGTCTATTATATATAAGATCACTAGCCCCTTCAAGATTATAATTTCGAAATACAATTTGTTTTGTAGAAATGGTTAAAAATTTATTTTTCACAAATCTCAGTAATTTACCCAAGAAATATTTCATCATTTTGAACATCCCACATGAGTTTCACTACATGGCCATGTTCAAAATAATGATCAAACATCAATCACACACTCGCTCCTAGTTTGACCTATAAAAAATCTTTGAAAAAAATCTCAAAACAGCACATGATTATGTTCCCTATCTACTATCTAGTTGGCAACCTTTCTTACCCAGCAGAAATTTGGAGCGAAACTTCAGATTTACTCCTCTGTTCAAACAATGGAATTGGATGCTCTACTCAAAATATTGTCTGCACCCACTGTTCTACCCTCTCCTTGCCCCTAGTCCTTGCACGTGCCACTAGTACGGAATCGGGCTTTGCAGCGCCGTAGGTGGTTTCTCCTTTCTAACCGCCTCTATTGCTCAGAACATCGCAGGTAGTTTCTTATTACTAACTGCCTCGAATGCTCAGAGCACCGCAATCAATTTCTTCAATTAGGTAACAAGCCCTCCTATTGAAATTCATAGAAACAACAAACTTATGCATATACACTGAAACGGATATAAAACAACATCACCATTCTATATTTTAACATCACACGCAGAAAACAGAGTTAATTAAACATGAGAACTCATCCGACATGTTTTATACAACACAGACATCCTAGGCCTCCAGGCTCCAGCCTAACACATGAAGCAACACTAGCTCCAGCAGTAGACTAAAGGCAAGACCACTGTGGAGGGCAGGCAATGTCGAGATAGAGGAAGGAGAGTCAGCCGTGCAGCAGATTCCTTTCCGATTATCTGTCGCACCGCTCGGTTCTGTTATAAAGTCAGTAGCAAGCTCTCTGATTTTAAGGCCATCAAATTGCATAATTTGTCAGTGCTTTGTAATCGTTAGTGCCGTTTAAATGGTTAGTGCAACTACAATTGTCCCACTATTCTGAATCTTTATGCTTAGTGCTAAAGAGCTTCTACGCTAAATGTTTCTGAATTTTAATGACAAGTGATGTTGAATTATTCAGTTTTGCTTCTTTAATACTATGTTCCTGCATAATAGGTTCAGTTATTCTTTTTCTAATTTATTTTTGAGAATCTAAATATGAAGAGTGCTTAGTGCATAGCTTTTATTTATTTTTAATGATAGTGCATAGCTATAGTTGCCCGTGCTTAAAACTGCAGGTGCAGACGTCTCTGCTGAAAACTGACTACGGTGTGGGCTGTCTTCCCTTTGGGCCGATCCCCTCTGTTAGATCTTGAATGGACGTCAGATAAAGGGGGGCAAGTTGCAGCGTGTCACCTGATCTCTGTTCCATCCGATCCCAGCCGCCGCCGCCGTCGTCCCCGCTGCGACCGCCACCTTCGATTCGGTGGACTTGGAGGGGAAGACACTTGGACATCTCTGCCGCAGGTATTAATTTCTCCTTATTTCTTTCTCTTGCCCTTGTCGATCTTATTTGTTTTCGTGGAAGTGTTTGGTCTCTGGGGCATCATTCATCATCTAATTCCTGATCTCTCTTTGTTGGTAAGGAGTGGTGAGCGATGAAGGCGCGGCAGTTGATGAACGTTGTGATGCAGAGGTATCGCGGTGGGAGCTTGTATACGGTGAGTCGCATCAAGCCCGAGGAACAACTCTTCTACCCATCCACGGCCGAAGCACGGGCAGCAGCAAAATCCAAGGTCAATCTCACGGACTGCCCATCAGGCGTGGTGCCACCATGGATGGAGACCATCTCACGGATTCCTCCGCCCAGGCTCAGACTCGAACGATCCATCTCAAACGAGGAAAGGATGGATTTCCTGCCCTTCCACGAACGAGGCAGCGGCGGCGCTAGCAAGATCCTCTGCGTGGACGCCGAGGGGCGCACAGTCCTATGCGACATGGACGCCGGCTCCCTCCAGCTGATTCCATGCCTCAACAGTCCCAAAGGGAGCAGGCCCATCGGCTTCTCCGCTACTGATGCCGAAGCCGACGACCCCGAGCGTGCCCATGTCTTCTACGTCATGGGAAGGTACCCTGTCAGCTGCAATCCCTGCAACTTCGAGGCACTCATGTACAGCGACCCTTCCAATGGCGGGAGATTGAAAGGGTGGCATTGGCACCCGCTGCCGCCACCACCTGCCTATGTTGACGAGTGCCCTGTCCTTTGCCATGCGCTGCTTGACATTGAAGGTGACTCCATCCTTGTCATCTCCTCTGGACAAAAAAGCGTCGCCACCTACTGCTTCAACACGGCCAGTCACAGGTGGTTTAAGGCCGGCCCCTCGAAACTGCCATTCTATACTCGTGCCGTGCATGTACCAGAGCTCGACAACCTCTTGTTTGGCATTGACACTGATAAACACCACTTTTGTGCAATGGATATATCCTCCCGTCTTCTCTCGGAAAGGGGTCCACCTTTGGTGTACACTTGGCCACACCTTGATCTGCCCGAGGACTGGGCGATGCTAGATTGCAGCTTCGTCTACTTGGGAGCTGGGAGGTTTTGCATCACCAAAGTCTTTGAGTTTGGTTTCGATGAATGCACTGGCGACACGACTGACATGGGTGTTGTGATGTCTAGTGTGGAGGTAGTGCGTCACAAGAAGTCTGGACTTGTTATGGTCAACCATAGGTCCAAATTCTACAATTGCATCTGGGATGACATCCAGTGTGTCTTGTAAGGGTATAACTCCACTAGTGAAAGTGAAAGGGAAGCAAATAAAACAGTATTTCCTAGAGGATTGGAACTCTGTGTCGTCCCCTTTCCATTCCATTTGTATTTAGTAGTTAATTACAACTTCGGGTATGTTAGTTTTTGGGTACTACAGTAGTTCACAGCAACATGGATGTAACTTGTGCTCATTTCGTGTGGGACTTGGGGGGTGAAAAACACTAAATTGACAACGCGACCCCCGAATACGCGCGCATAAGCTCCGTCGCCGCTCGTAGTGGATCTGGCCATACTCCGCCGCAACCATATGTGGTTCCGGTTGTACTTCGTCGCCTCCGCGCTATGGCCGTCCACCGCTGCCCCTAGAGGGCGAATGCCCCGACCCCAGCCGGCCCAAGCTCCGCCCTCTATGGACCACCAGCGCGAACCCGACAACTACCCCCGACACTTGCCGCCCTTCTCATTTTGCCGCCCAATGCCTGCTCCGCCGACCACTGCACTCTCCTCTGGCAACCCCTGGTTTGCTCCATGTAGATATATATTGTCCCTCCCTTTTTCTTTGTGTTTTAATGTGAAATTAGGTTACTATCATTTATTATAGTCATGTATTAAAGTTGATTTTGATGATGATATGGTATTAAGATGATATGTGTGGTGCTTGATATCTGATGTCGAACCGGCCATCGAGCCCTCGTACTACATGTTGTGTGTATGATTTTTTGGCCCGCGAGCTGAGGCAGCAATTTGTTGCTTACGATGAATTTCACGCAATGTCTGGGAATATACATGAGTGCCAACATTGTGGCGAAAAGTAGATTCATTTTCCTTTGACTAAATTTTTTGCACTCAATGCATCCAATTAGCAAAGGTCATGTCAATTTTTTATTGAACTTTTACAGATATTTTATCTAATTCATTAAATTTCATAAATATTTTTAAGTAAATTCTATGGATTGTATACAAAATTTTATACAATTTGTTGCTCGTGATGAATTTCTATGCCTTTTCAGGAATATACATGAGTAGAGACTTTTTTTGACACGTTCATTTTCGCTTCGTCAAATTTCCGCCATGCAATATGTTCTATTTTTAGCAAAGTTCATGCCAAAACATTTATTAAATGTTATAGATATTATGAAGTAATTCGTTTGATTCATAGATATTTCAAAGCATTTTATGGATTCCACATATTGGAATTGACCGCGTGGGGGGGGGGGGGGGGGGGGTGCCGGCTCATGATAGGTGGTTTTGTATCCTATAGGAGGGGTTCATGCGGGCGGGGTGATATTGCGATTTACTCATTCTTTATTTTTTATCTATCTATCAGTTCCTATAATATAGTGCAATTTAATATTTGTAACTAGCAGGACAAGAAGGTAGGCAACCTTCTTGAAGTGTTAGGGGCAAGTTTGAATTGTGTTTTGTGTACGCGTACACATGACTTTGTTGGAATAACTCATTTCAATAAACCCTGGTTCTCGACTAAGGGACATAGTTATATAGCTAGGTTACTTCACCCTTATACTTGGGGCTATCCAATCACTATTACGAGAGAGCAAGCAGTGGGCTATAGGTTGTGCACCAGGTGGTTCTGGCCCAACAACAAGTTTTATTCGCAAATGTTTATTAATTAGACCGGCTACTACGCCTCGCATAATTAAAGGTTTGGGAAGCAGCCGGACTCCATTTTGGATGAAATTTGATATGCAGCCTCATCAGACAATTCTAGGACCATACAAATCATCCCAACTATATGGGATACCGTTTCCCATATGCTTAGAAAATATCTCCATTCATTCAATAAACGGAGTTACGGAGCGGTTGCACAATAACATTCTCCTGAGTCATGAAGTCCTTCATGCAGAGAGAGAGAGAGAGAGAGAGAGAGAGAGAGAGAGATTGACCACCAACAGCGGAACACACATGTAGCAGCATTTGTTACCCTCGCGTGCAGTTGCACTGATCCGGCTACCCTGGAATGCGTAGCATGTCGTGAGGCCTTCGCCCTTGCACATGATCTAAACTTGCAGGAACTTGTTATTGCATGTGATGCATCCACTGTAGTAATTAAAGAACATCAACGAAGGGAGCAGGTGCGCATACAACTCAGTGCTTGTCGAGACCAAGGAATGAGCAAGTTTCTTCAATTCAATAAGATTTACTCTTGGGAGGCTGAAGGGTTGAACTACAAGGCACATAATCTTGTAAAGAATGTGCTCTCTCGGAAATCCGTTGGTACTCTTAGGAGCGCACAACGTGTGTGCGCTCCTGCACGCGAAAATATTTTTTGAAATGTCTAAAGAATTCCAACAAATATTTTATGTGTTCTTTGTCACATCCAAATGCTATATACAAATTTGTAGGCAAAAATATTAAACATTTTGGCCTATGCAAAAAAGAAAGGAAGAAAACACCAAATTTTACCTCAAAATGTCACCCTAAATTTGTTTTTTCACCGGCGAAACATTGTTGCTCTGTTTCGCTTGAAAATTTTCAAGGATGCTTGCGACAATAACGCGAACATCTGCACAAAAATTCAGAATTTTTTAAAATATTTACTATATTTTTGAATTTACTATGCATGCGGTTGCGCGCACTCTCAGGAGCCAAAACGCCATTCTCTCTCTCCCTTGGTCTGGTCGTTATCTTTTTGCAGACAATTCAAAGAGCTTTATTCAAACAAACGCATTTCTAGGACAATCAGCAAGTAAGCTGGTCACTAGGAAGCTAGGAGTATCATCCAGCCAACTATCAGTCTCACTTAGTGCACAAGCACGCTTTGCACATAGGTGTGCTGGAATATTTGCTGACCGATTTACATGTTGAACATCAAATAAAGTAAAGTCACTAACTAGCTCTCCAATTTCAAGTAACAGCGGAGCCACAATTGAACGTGAATTGTGGCGAGTATTCCAGAGTCGTACCTGAGAGAGTCATGGATTGGGGGGTATCCGGACAGCCGGACTATATCCTTTGGCCGGACTGTTGGACTATGAAGATACAAGATTGAAGACTTCGTCCCGTGTCCGGATGGGACTCTCCTTGGCGTCGAAGGCAAGCTTGGCAATACGGATATGTAGATCTCCTTCCTTGTAACCGACTCTGTGTAACCCTAGCCCCCTCCGGTGTCTATCTAAACTGGAGGGTTTAGTCCGTAGGACCAAGAACAACAATCATACCATAGGCTAGCTTCTAGGGTTTAGCCTCTCCGATCTCGTGGTAGATCAACTCTTGTAATACTCATATCATCAAGATCAATCAAGCAGGAGTAGGGTTTTACCTCCATCGAGAGGGCCTGAACCTGGGTAAAAACATCGTGCCCCTTGTCTCCTGTTACCATCCGCCTAGACGCACAGTTTGGGACCCCCTACCCGAGATCCGACGGTTTTGACACCGACATTGGTGCTTTCATTGACAGTTCCTCTGTGTCGTCATCGTTAGGCATGATGGCTCATTCGATCATCGATAGTGATGTAGTCCAGGGTGAGACTTTTCTCCCCGGACAGATCTTTGTATTCGGCGGCTTCGCACTGCGGGCCAACTCGCTTGGCCATCTGGAGCAGATTGAGAGTTACGCCCCTGGCCACCAGGTCAGGTTTGGAAGTTTAAACTACACGGCCGACATCCGCGAAGACTTGATCTTCGACGGATTCGAGCCCTTGCCGAGTGCGCCGCACGGTCACGGTGGGCATGATTTAGCTCTACCATCGGATAGTGTTCGGAAGATCGCATCGGCGACCGCTCCGACCCTCAATTCGGAGACAATTGCGCGATCCATGGACAGGTGGATAGACCCCCGCCATGGAGGCCGCATTCTTAGCGGCGATCGAGCCGAGTATCGACCTTACCCTTCACGAGAGCCGTGTTGACAAACTGTCGGATCCTTCCCCGGTCACGGACTCCGAACCGCCTACGCCCGTGCTTACCGAATCCAACTGGGTGCCGATCATGGAGTTTACCTCCGCGGATATCTTTCAGTACTCGCCCTTCGGCGACATACTGAACTCATTAAGCTCTCTCTCCTTGTCAGGAGAGTCCTGGCCGAACTATGTCCGGCAGGATTGGGATGCGGATGACGAAGAAAATCGCCGCCCACCCACCACCCACTTAGTAGCCACTGTCGACGAATTGACCGACATTCTCAACTTCGACTCCGAAGACATCGACGGTATGGACGAGATGCAGGAGACGAACATGAGCCACTGCCCACAGGGCACTGGACGCCCACTTCATCATATGATGTATACATGGTGGACACACCCAAAGAAAACGACGACGAGGCACGGAAGGACGCAGCGAATGATCGTTCCCTCGAGAAGCAGTCAAGGCGGCGGCGTAAACGCCGCTCCAAATCCCGCCTCGGCAGAAACAACGATCATATAGACCCAGCGATAGAGTAGGGTGAGCCAGCGGACGACGAACACGGCATTAAACCACCGTCCGACCACGGCAACACGGAGAATCAAACCGAACAACCCGTCTCCGGCGAAGATAACAGTCCGGATGATATCACACCGGACAAACACCTGGAGCAATAGAATCTCCATCAAAGGCTTGTCGCCACTGCGCGGAGTCTGAAAAAGCAGAAGCGAAAGCTCAAGGCTGCGCAAGATACACTCGGAATTAGATGGAGTAAAGTACTCAACACCGCAGAAAAGTATGGCGGCAGTCGCCACACGAAGAGCTACCCGAAGCGAAAGCTACTACCTGAATTCAATGATGAGGCCTTAGAGCCCCTGCAATCAAAAAACAAAACAGCCATCCGGTCGGATAGACGACCTCGTGGCCAACATAGAGCGGCAAACGACGCCGCACACAAGCCAGTACGCGATCCACGTGAGGACTCGCATCAAAAGGATGGCCCAACCAGATCCATCTACGGGCCAAGAAAGCGCGCTCCAGCACGCAATGCAACACAACAAACATCCGAACACCACGGTATACCCAAATACAGGGGTGTCGCACACCCCCTATGTTTCACCAATGAGGTGCTGGACCATGAATTTCTAGAGGGATTCAAACCCGTAAACATAGAAGCATACGACGGAACGACAGACCCTGGGGTCTGGATTAAGGACTACATCCTCCATATCCACATGGCTCGAGGAGACGATCTCCATGCCATCAAATACTTACCCCTCAAGCTCAAAGGGCCAGCCCGGCACTGGCTTAAAAGCCTCCCCAAAAACACCATTGGAAGTTGGGAAGAGCTCGAGGACGCTTTTCGGGCAAATTTTCAAGGGACGTATGTCCGACCACCGGATGCAGACGATTTAAGTCATATAACTCAACAGCCCGGAGAGTCAGCCCGAAAGCTTTGGAACAGGTTTCTTACTAAAAAGAACCAAATAGTCGATTGTCCGGACGCCGAAGCCTTAGCAGCTTTCAAACACAGCGTTCAAGACGAATGGCTCTCCAGACACCTCGTCCAAGAAAAATCGAGAACAATGGCTGCATTAACAAGCCTCATGACCCGCTTTTGCGCGAGCGAGGACAGCTGGTTAGCCCGATGCAGCACCAGCGACCCAAGTCCATCCGAAGTTAGGGACGGAAACGGGAAGCCACGACGCAGCAAAAACAAGCGCCGTAATAAAGAAGACAGCCCGAAGAGCACGGCGGTAAACGCCGAATTCAGAAGCTCTCGGCCAAGTCAGCAAAAGCCGCCCCCCAAAGGCAACAGGGACGAACTGTCCAGCCTAAACAAGATTCTGGACAAAATATGTCAAATCCACAGCACCCCCCGATAAACCTGCAAATCATACCCATAGAGAATGTTGGGTCTTCAAGCAGTCCGGCAAACTCAACGCTGAACACAAGGGGCTGGATACACCAAGTGAAGACGAGGACGAGCCTCGCAAACAAAGCACTGGGGAACAGAAGAAATTCCCACCAGAAGTCAAGACAGTAAACGTGTTACACGTGACGAAGGGGAGAAACAAAGCGTCGCTCCTAGAGACACATGCCCCAGGGCCCGTTACCGCTGAGTTCTGCCACTAGTCGTCCCAACCGATCACCTTCGACCATCGGGATTACTCGGCCAATATCCGGCATGCAGGATGGGCTGCCTTGGTGTTAGACCCAATAATTGACGGATACCACTTTACACGAGTCCTGATGGACGGCGGCAGTAGTTTAAACCTGATATATCAGGACACAGTCCGCAAAATGGGGATGGACCCAACAAAAATCGGCCATAGCAGTACTACCTTTAAAGGAGTAATGCCAGGCCCAGAAGCCCATTGCACGGGCTCCCTGCTACTGGAGGTTATATTCGGCTTTCCCGACAACTTCCGAAGCAAAAAGTTAACCTTTCACATCGCTCCGTTCCAAAGAGGCTATCAAGCACTACTCGGACGCGAAGCTTTTGCTCGCTTTAACGCAATACCGCATTACGCTTCTCTCACGCTTAAGATGCCCGGTCCACGTGGCATCATTATAGTAAATGGAAGTATTGAGCGCTCCTTGCGCGTGGAAGACCATGCGGCTGCCTTGGCAGCCGCACACTAGACGGCCTCACCAAATAGAGCATCCCACAGGTCGTTAAGACCACGGACACGGTTAGACGAGTCCGGTGTAGCTATATATAATTGATACAGGTTTGATGGCTATACCCCTATAATAATACAAGGGGCTCAACGCGTGTAAACAAGTGACAATTAGACTCAACTTTACTCATCTTGAACTGTATATGGTTTATTTCGTATAACCTACCTTTTTGCACGACAACTTCTCAGCTAAGTTCCTCTCTTTTACAGATGACCATCGTGCTACACCCGCCCAGGATACGGCACAACGGAGACACAGGCACAGACGTGCAGCAGGGACCCATTCCAAGGATTATTTTCAGATTAAGACCCTACATAAACCTTTTTTACTGTCTCTTGTTGATACACATCCCCCGGATTCTCAGTACAACTGAGAAGGATACTGGCGTATTGGCATGTGGCCACGTCAGAATATTGCACGTACCTGGACACCAGGGGCTTATTAATTACAAAGGGCACTGTTCAGCCCGGTTTACATCATAAAGACCGAATACCTTAGGGAGTGTTCGGCGTCGCGAGTTTGGCCTTATATACATCAGCTCCGAATCATGTCTTTGGTCAAATGTTGGGTTTTCCCGGCTCCTGTGTTTTGCTGCCTTACGTTCTGCTCTATCGGCTAAGGCGGCACCAGGAGAACTACTGCGATTGTGCCCTGGTTCATCCGGACGAGCACCTCAGTAGAGAAAGCCAAAAACTGACTGTCATGATATAGCGTGAAACTGGTCAACCACTCGATGACCTAGCGGAATCTTCGGGATTCCTCCGCCTTAACGAAGGGCCGTTTCCCGGTCAGGCATGTACGCGCCCCGAATTCGGATGAGCGCGGAGCCAGCAGGAGCTATATAGTAGCCCCACTGTCAAACTCCTCTGGCTAAGTGAAAGTGTTAAAGCATTATAGCCCGATTGCCTAGTTTGCTACGCTATCACCTCCTTAATGGACCAAGATGTTGGATCAAGTGTGAACATGCGCCTTCTGCGAACACCCCCGCATTATATGCGTGGGGGCTGAAGCCGACGACTGCCATCTTTCAGGATATATACATATATACATAAACGGCCGCACAGGAGGTATTATAATTCTTTTAGGCAAAAGTATAAAATAGCCTTTACAATTCAGTAAAAAAATTGTTTTTCAATGGGAATACATGTCATTAGAACATAATATTCTTCGAGCACTACGCTTCTCTTGAACGAGCGCCCTCGAGAACTTCTCGAAAGTAGTGCTCGGCAGGTACTCGGCTATCGTCTGAATCTTGGGCTGCAATGGCGGTGGCCTCCATCTCCGCCCAGTATGTCTTCACACGGGCAAGGGCCATCCGTGCACCCTCTACGCACGCCGACCTCTTCATTGCGTTGATGTGCGGCACTGCACCAAGGAATTGCTGCACCAAACTAAAATAACTGTTCGGCTTTGGCCTTTCCGGCCACAGATGATCCACAACAGACCTCATGGCGAGACCGGACAATCTATTCAGCTCGGCCCATTCGGCCAATCGATCAGTCAATGGAAGCAGACGCTCTGGAACGTTAAATTGTGACCAGAACAGTTTTTCCACTTCGCGATCCTTTTGATCTTAGAAGTATTCGGCCGCATCGGCAGCACTCGCCGCTAAATCCAGATATGCTTCCGCAGAACTCCACAGCCGGTCCAAAGGAGCATACTTAGGATCTCCGAACTTCATCCGCAGCATAA
Organism: Triticum urartu; assembly: GCF_056163025.1. Taxonomy (NCBI): domain Eukaryota; kingdom Viridiplantae; phylum Streptophyta; class Magnoliopsida; order Poales; family Poaceae; genus Triticum; species Triticum urartu. The sequence continues at coordinate 725,534,545 of NC_141874.1, read as the reverse complement.
AGGGCTTCCCAGCCGCGATATCTCCGGCTTGACGCAGCTCCTCCTTCATCGCTCTCATGGCAGACCGGGTGTCTTTGGCCGCCATCATGGCCTTCTCTAGGTCTGTCCTCTTCGCTTGATCTTCCTTTTCAAGAAGCTTGCAACGGTCAGCGGCATTCTTCAATTCCACAGCCATCCTGGCTATTTCCTCCTTGCTGTGGCAGTGAGCAGCCTGTTCGGCTTTTAGCTCCTCGATTGCCTTTAGGGCAGCCGCATCGCTTTTTCTGGCTTGTTCTTTGGCTCGGGCAAGTTCTGCCCGAAGTTTCTCCACGGCCGCAGCTCCGTCTGCATTCACACACACGTTATAGATACTGGCATCATGCTCCTCTTCCCATGTGTCACCGGAGGAATCACATACCTTGTGCCTCGTCAAGCCGCTTGTTGACAAGTACGATGTCGGCATCTGCCACGTCAAGCTGCCGCTTTAACTCGGCAAACTCATTAGTCCGGCTGGCCACCGGACACTTCGCCACCTGCATATTAAGGCGGCAAGATTATTCCTGGGACTATGATCCTCTGTGCGCCATCGTCTTCGACAACACCCAGAGTCTCAGGGGCTACTATCTCCACAGGGCGCATCTAAAAATGTGCGGTGCTGTCAAAAATGTGCATCCTTTCGCGCACCTCAAAACCCGTCAGTAGACTCGTAAAGGCTTCATGCAACCCACTTTCGGCGGACGAAATCCTTTCAATCACCGTACCCATCAACGTGCGGTGCTCTTCTGAGATAGCCGCTTTCTCTAACAGATCCCTCAGTATGTCTGGCCGCACATCAGACGGTGTCGGACTCTTTCGATTGCTCTCTTCAAGAGCCAGATACTGAGGACTTCGGGTGGCCATACGATTACCTTCTGGCCTTGCCGGATCAGGAGAAACCCTCCGCGACGACACCTCGGGGTCGCCCACCTCATGAGGCGGTATGGTAGGGGGAGGCGTTTCGCTCGCCATCATCTCTGGAAGAAGATCCCCCGAAGACAAGCTCTGCTGAAAATCCAAACTGCAAAATAAAGGCTTCGATTATTTTCCTCAGAAATAAAGCAAGATATTTTCATTATTAAGGTACCCTTTTACTTACAGCTCGGTGGAGGGCTGATCCACTTGAGGGCATAGTGCGGCCGGGGTATCCCCGGGGCAGGACCCTCCGGCGAAGATTTCTTCCCCCGTTTGGAGACCATTATCTCCGGGTCCTCGGAGGCGGTCCTCTTTCTTCCCTGGGGAGAGGAAGTTTTAGTTCCTCCTTCCCGGTTAGCCTCCTTCGCAGAGGTTCTAGCCTCTTTGTTCCCCCCTTTATCTTCTCCTGAAGGCGCTTGATAAGGCGCGATCTCCAGCATCCTGGTTAACACGGGATCTGGTGAGGTCTCAGGGAGGGGGGCCGGACACCTGATCAACTTTGCCTTCGCTATCCAATCCTGGTCAAAGAGCGGCTTTTTAGGGCGATGTTGCGATAAATAAACGGACGGTGTGTTCGGATGCGGGGCTACTTACTTGGGTATCTGGGCGATTGCAGCTCAGACCTGCATCCTCAGTGGTGTCCGGACACATTATTTGTGGTCCGAAGAACAATTTGTACATCTCCTCGGGCGTCATGCCGAGGAAGTGTTGAAGAGCTCGCGGTCCCTCCTGATTGAACTCCCACAGGCGGAGGGGACGACGTTTGCAGGGCAGGACTCGGCGAATTAACATGACTTGCATTACCATGACCAGACTGACATCTCTCTCAAGGAGATCTCGGATGCGGCTCTGCAATATGTGCACATCCTTTACTGGCCCCCAGTCTAGCCCCTTGTTGACCCATGACGTTAGTCGTGGCGGGGGACCCGAGCGAAAGACAGGTGGGGCCACCCACTTGGTACCCCTGGGAGCTGTGATATAAAACCACTCTTGTTGCCATAAACTGAACACCTCCTGGAAAGAGCCCTCGGGCCATGGGGCGTCGGCGTTTTTGCTTATTACGGCGCCTCCGCACTCTGCGTGCAGCCCCTCGATCATCTTCGGCTCCACTTTGAAGGTCTTGAGTCATAGTCTGAAGTGAGGGGTAATACGGAGGAAAGCTTCACACACGACGATGAACGATGAGATGTGGAGGATGGACTCCGGAGCTAAATCGTGGAAGTACAGCCCATAATAGAACATAAGCCCCCTCACGAAGGGATCTGGCGCGAAGCCTAGCCCTCGGAGGAAGTGATATACGAACACGACGCTCTCACCGGGCTTGGGAGTGGGAATAACCTGCCCTTGAGCAGGCAGCCTATGCGGGATTTCGCCGGTCAGGTACCTAGCCTCCCTTAGCTTTATTACGTCTTCCTCCGTGTCGGAGGAAGGCATCCACCGACCTTGAAGGTTGGATCCGGACATAATCGGAGGTCCAAAGCGCCTAAACCTGATCTTTGGGTGTTGGAACTCGAGGCGGGAGGTGGATTCGATTGAGATCGAAAGAAAAGAATAGGCCTTGGTCTCTTTATAAAGAGATTGAATACCAAGTTCCCTCCTCGTGACCGTTTGGGACTTACCTCCGATTGAGGGGTCATACCAACGGGCGTGATTGGGTTACCCACATACGTGTTGATGAGAATCCCGTAATAAAGGGGACACAATCTCTGCTTCGACAAGACATGCCAAGGAAACCGCCTCGCGAAACACGCTAAGATTGGTTATGGAAAACGGTTCGAATAAAGGCTTGGTTGTGGTGTGATGTCACACTACGGGGTATGTCAGCAGATTAGATTTGTGGAAATATTATTCTCTCTACGGTGGTATGTGGAACTTGTTTTGCAGAGCCGGACACGATCCTCATGTTCAAAATCTTCTATGAAGTATTCAGAGGAGGCACCCGCCTTGCAATGCCGAAGACAATCTGCGCACCGGACTCATCGTCATTGAAGCCTGGTTCAGGGGCTACTGAGGGAGTCCTGGATTAGGGGGTATCCGGACAGCCGGACTATATCCTTTGGCCGGACTGTTGGACTATGAAGATACAAGATTGAAGACTTTGTCCCGTGTCCGGATGGGACTCCCCTTGGCATGGAAGGCAAGCTTGGCAATACGGATATGTAGATCTCCTTCCTTGTAACCGACTCTGTGTAACCCTAGCCCCCTCCGGTGTCTATATAAACCGGAGGGTTTAGTCCGTAGGACCAAGAACAACAATCATACCATAGGCTAGCTTCTAGGGTTTAGCCTCTCCGATCTCGTGGTAGATCAACTCTTGTAATACTCATATCATCAAGATCAATCAAGGAGGAGTAGGGTTTTACCTCCATCGAGAGGGCCCGAACCAGGGTAAAAACATCATGTCCCTTGTCTCCTGTTACCATCCATCGAGAGGAGTAGGGTTTTACCTCCATCGAGAGGGCCCGAACCAGGGTAAAAACATCATGTCCCTTGTCTCCTGTTACCATCCGCCTAGACGCACAGTTCGGGACACCCTACCCGAGAACCGCCGGTTTTGACACCGACAGTACCATCTCCAGACTGTCTAGCTCCATGATCACATGTGTGAGTCCGCGTAGCTTTGCAAATAGCACACCATCCCGCATATAAAGGGCTTCTGCTATCAGTGGATCAGAAATGCCCAAGTGGGGCTTACACTAAGCACCCATGAACTTCACATCAGAACGAGCTACACCTCCCGCGCTGATGACCCACAAGTATAGGGGATCTATCGTAGTACTTTCGATAAGTAAGAGTGTCGAACCCAACTAGGAGCAGAAGGAAATGATAAGCGGTTTTCAGCAAGGTATTCTCTGCAAGTACTGAAATAAGTGGTAACAGATAGTTTTGTGATAAGATAATTTGTAACGAGCAACAAGTAACAAAAGTAAATAAAGTGCAGCAAGGTGGCCCAATCCTTTTTGTAGCAAAGGACAAGCCTGGACAAACTCTTATATAAGGTAAAGCGCTCCCGAGGACACATGGGAATATCATCAAGCTAGTTTTCATCACGTTCATATGATTCGCGTTCGGTACTTTGATAATTTGATATGTGGGTGGACCAGTGCTTGGGTGTTGTTCTTACTTGAACAAACATCCCACTTATGATTAATCTCTATTGCAAGCATCCGCAACTACAACAAAAGTATTAAGGTAAACCTAACCATAGCATGAAACATGTGGATCCAAATCAGCCCCTTACAAAGCAACGCATAAACTAGGGTTTAAGCTTCTGTCACTCTAGCAACCCATCATCTACTTATTACTTCCCAATGCCTTCCTCTAGGCCCAAATAATGGTTAAGTGTTATGTAGTCGACGTTCACATAACACCACTAGAGGCTAGACAACATACATCTCGAACGAATACCAAATTCACATGACTACTAATAGCAAGACTTCTCCCGTGTCCTAGGGAACAAACGTAACTACTCACAAAGCATATTCATGTTCATAATCAGAGGGGTAATAATATGCATAAAGGATCTGAACATATGATCTTCCACCAAATAAACCAACTAGCATCAACTACAAGGAGTAATCAACACTACTAGCAACCTACTAGTACCAATCCCGGACTTGGAGACAAGAATTGGATACAAGAGATGAACTAGGGTTTTGAGATGAGATGGTGCTGGTGAAGATGTTGATGGAGATTGCCCTCTCCCGATGAGAGGAGCGTTGGTGATGACGATGGCGATGATTTCCCCCTCCCAGAGGGAAGTGTCCCGGCAGAACAGCTCTGCCGGAGCCCTAGATTGGTTCCGCCTCGTGGCGGCGGAGTTTCGTCCCGAAAGGTTGCTTATGATTTTTCCTCATCAAAAGACCTCATATAGCAGAAGATGGGCATCGGAGAGCCAACAGGGGGCCCACGAGGTAGGGGGCGCGCCCTATGAGGGGCGCCCCCGCCCTCGTGGACAGGGTGTGGGCCCCCTGGTCTTCATCTTTGGCAAGGATTTTTTATTATTATTAACTAGATGTTCCGTGGAGTTTTAGGACTTTTGGAGTTGTGCAGAATAGGTCTCTAATATTTGCTCCTTTTCCAGTCCAGAATTCCAGCTGCCGGCATTCTCCCTCCTTATGTAAACCTTGTAAAATAAGAGAGAATAGCCATAAGTATTGTGACATAACGTGTAATAACAGCCCATAATGCAATGAATATCAATATAAAAGCATGATGCAAAATGGACGTATCAACTCCCCCAAGCTTAGACCTCTCTTGTCCTCAAGCGAAAGCCGATAACGATAAATATGTCCTCATGTTTAGAGGTAGAGGTGTCGATAAAAATAAAATACAGACATGAAGGCATCATGATTATTCTTATAACAGCAACATATATGAATATTGTCATATGATTTCTTATGCTCAAGTAATAAACTATTCACAAAGCAAAAGTATGAATCATAAACTTTATTGAGAACCAACAAACTATAATCTCGGTCATTGAAGCAATTGCAATTTATCATAACATCGGAAAGAGTCTATGTCAGAGCTTAAAATCAAGTCCACATACTCAACTAGCATCTAGTCCTTCATAATTGCTAACACTCACACAATACTTGTGGTTACGGAGTTTTAATCGGACACAGAGAAAGATAGGGGCTTATAGTTTCGCCCCACAACCTTTTACCTCAAGGGTAACGTCAACAATAATAACTCATGCTCCCCTACATCCAATTAGGTACATATATCAGGATCTTTCCAACATACTATGCTTGCCAAAGGATAAAATAAAAAAGGAAAGGTGAAGATCACCATGACTCTTGCATAAGGTAGAAGATAATAATAAAATATAGGCCCTTCGCAGAGGGAAGCAGAGGTTGCCATGCGCTTTTATGGTTGGATGCACAAAATCTCAATGCGAAAGAAAGACACTTTATATTGCCCCTTGTGATATGAACCTTTATTATGCAGTCCGTCGCTTTTATTACTTCCACATCACAAGATCGTATAAAGCTTATTTCTCCCACACCAATCAATCATACATATTTAGAGCAATTTTTATTGCTTTGCATCGATGACAACTTACTCAAAGGATCTTACTCAATCCATAGGTAGATATGGTGGACTCTCATGGCAAAACCGGTTTAAGGGTTTTGGAAGCACAAGTAGTATCTCTACTTGGTGTTGAGAATTTGGCTAGCATGAGGGGGAAAGGCAAGCTCAACATGTTAGAGGATCCATGACAACATACTTTATCTCAGATATAAGAAAACAGAACTCATTACGTTGTCTTCCTTGTTCAACATCAACTCTTTAGCATGTCACATTTTAATGAGTGCTCCCAATCATAAAAGATGTCAATAATAGTATATTTATATGTGAAACCTCTCTTTCCTTATTACTTCCTATTAATTGCAACGATGACTAAGGCTATGTTTGCCAACTCCCAACAACTTTTAATCATCACACTCTTTCTATGTGAAGTCATTACTCTCACTAAGATCAATATGAACTCTTTGTTTTCCTTTTATTCTTTTTCTTCTTTTCTTTTATTCACTCAAGATCATGGTAAAATAATCAAGCCCTTGACTCAACACTAATCTTTATTATATATAGCTCACGGACTCGATTACATAGGGAGATCATAAAGCAAAACTCAAAACTAGATCATGCCATAAACTTTATTCTACTACATCAAGATACTACTAATAGGATCGAACTAAGAAAAACGGTAAAGATAGGAGTGTGATGATGATACGATACCGGGGAACCTCCCCCAAGCTTGGCAGTTGCCAAGGGGAGTGCCCATACCCATGTGATTATATCTCCTTCTTTGTTGTTGAAGAAGGTGGAAGTGTCGTTGACTTAGTTGATGCATAGACTTCTCCCTTAATTTGCACTTGAGGACGGCATTTTGATCCCTCAGATCATCAATCTCCCACTCCAGGGTTAATATCTTTTTGCATAGGTCCTGATTATTTTCCTGCAAGAGACGAAAAGGGATAAACTCGAACTTGGGTTTCTTTACCCTATCGGGGAGACTTGACTTTTTGAACTCCACGTGCATGTCCCCAGGTTGAGGTAATGGGGCTTCATCTTCATCTGAGCTCGTCTCCTCCTTCCCCTTGGGTCCATAATCCTCTTCTTCCTTCGTGGTCCAACCATCATGTTCCACATCTCCATAGACCTTGGGATTTGCTAAGTAATCATCCACATAGCTTTCTCCTTCCGAATCCTGGGACAGCATGTTGATCTAATCTGCAGTGGGACAGCTCAAAACAAGAACAGAGGATATTTGCGTGATACATGAGTCAAAACCTTTGGGAGATTATATAATGAAATTTTACCGACCAAAATACGTATCGTGCAAGAAAACGGAGTCCGGAAGGCACACGAGGAGCCCACGAGGTAGGGGGCTCGCCCTCCACCCTCGTGGGGACCCCGTGTCCTTCCCGGACTGCCACTTATTTTTCTATTTTTCTAAATATTCCAAAACGGAGAAATATTGCCTTAGAAATTGTTTTGGAGTCGGTTTACTTACAGTACCACATACCTATTCCTTTTCGGAGTCTGAAACGTTCTGGAGAGTGTCCCTTATGTATTCCTCCGGGGTTACGGTTTCAATAACATTGGTTTCAACATTTATGGGATTACCTGAGATATAATGTTTGATTCTTTGACCGTTTACCACCTTCGGATTTGTGCCTTCGAAGTTGTTGATTTTTATGGCACCGGAACGATAGACCTCCTCGATGACGTAGGGGCCTTCCCATTTAGAGAGAAGTTTTCCTGCAAAAAATCTTAAACGAGAGTTGTATAGCAATACATAATCACCTACATTAAACTCACGCTTTTGTATCCTTTTGTCATGCCATCTTTTAACTTTTTCTTTAAACAACTTGGCATTTTCATAAGCTTGGGTTCTCCATCCATCAAGTGAGCTAATAGCAAATAACCTCTTCTCACCGGCAAGTTTGAAATCATAGTTGAGCTCTTTAATAGCCCAATATGCCTTATGTTCTAGTTTGAGAGGTAAGTGACATTCTTTTCCATAAACCATTTTATACGGAGACATAACCATAGCATTTTTATATGCAGTTCTATAAGCCCATAATGCATCATCAAGTTTCTTAGACCAATTATTTCTAGACCTATTGACAGTCTTTTGGAAAATTGATTTGAGTTCTCTATTACTCAATTCCACTTGACCACTAGACTGTGGGTGATAGGGAGATGCAATTCTATGATTAACGTCATATTTAGCAAGCATTTTACGGAAAGCACCATGAATAAAATGTGAACCACCATCAGTCATTAAATATCTAGGGACTCCAAACCTCGGAAAAATAACTTCCTTAAGCATTTTAATATAAGTGTTATGATCATCACTACTAGTTGGAATAGCTTCTACCCACTTAGTAACGTAATCAACAGCAACTAAAATATGTGTATATCCATTAGAGGCAGGAAAAGGTCCCATATAATCAAAGCCCCAAACATCAAATGGTTCAATAATGAGTGAATAATTCATAGGCATTTCTTGACGTCTACTAATATTACCAATTCTTTGACATTCATCACAAGACAAGACAAACTTACGGGCATCCTTGAAGAGAGTAGGCCAATAAACACCGGATGGCAATACCTTATGTGCAGTTCTATCTCCCGTGTGGTGTCCTCCATAAGCTTCGGAGTGGCACTTGCATAGGATATGTTCCTGTTCATGCTCAGGTACACAATGTCTAATAACACCAGCTACTCCTTCTTTATAAAGATGTGGGTCATCCCAAAAGTAATGTCTCAAATCATAGAAAAACTTTTTCTTTTGCTGGTATGTGAAACTAGGTGGTATGAATTTAGCAACAATGTAATTAGCATAATCAGCATACCATGGAGTACTACGAGAAGTACTTATAACATTTAATTGTTCATCAGGAAAGCTATCATCAATAGGTAGTGGGTCATCAAGAATATTTTCTAACCTAGACAAGTTGTCTGCAACGGGGTTCTCAGCTCCCTTTCTATCAACAATATGCAAATCAAATTCTTGTAGCAAGAGAACCCATCTAATAAGTCTAGGTTTAGCATCTTTCTTTTCCATAAGATATTTAATAGCAGCATGATCAGTGTGAATAGTTACTTCAGAATCAACAATATAAGGTGTGAACTTATCACAAGCAAATACAACTGCTAAAAGTTCTTTTTCAGTAGTAGCATAATTTCTTTGAGCATTGTCTAGAGTCTTACTAGCATAATGGATAACATTTAATTTCTTGTCAACTCTTTGCCCTAGAACAGCACCTACAGCATAATCACTAGCATCACACATAATTTCAAAGGGTAAATTCCAATCAGGTGGCTGAACAATAGGTGCAAAGATCAATGCTTTCTTAAGTATTTCAAATGCTTCTACACAATCATCATCAAAAACAAATGGTGTATCTTTTTGCAATAGATTAGTCAGAGGCCGAGAAATTTTTGAGAAGTCCTTAATGAACCTCCTATAAAATCCGGCGTGACCAAGGAAACTTCTTATACCTTTGATGTCCTTGGGACATGGCATCTTTTCAATAGCATCAACCTTGGCTTTATCAACTTCAATACCTCTTTCAGAAACTTTATGCCCCAAGACAATACCTTCATTAACCATAAAGTGGCACTTTTCCCAATTCAAGACAAGATTAGTTTCTTCACATCTCTGCAAAATTCGATCAAGATATCTCAAGCAATCATCAAAAGAGGATCCATAGACGGAAAAGTTATCCATGAAAACCTCACAAATCTTTTCACAAAAGTCGGAGAATATAGCCATCATGCATCTTTGAAAGGTAGCAGGTGCATTACATAAACCAAAAGGCATACGTCTATAAGCAAAAGTACCAAAAGGGCATGTAAAAGTAGTCTTTGATTGATCTTTAGCCGACACAGGTATTTGAGACAAACCAGAATAACCATCTAGGAAGCAATAATGTGTATGTTTGCATAATCTTTCTAGCATTTCATCAATAAAAGGTAAGGGGTAATGATCTTTCTTAGTAGCCTTATTTAATTTGCGGAAATCAATTACCATCCTATAACCTGTAATAATTCTTTGTGGAATCAATTTATCTTTATCATTAGGAACAACAGTAATACCTCCCTTCTTAGGGACACAATGGACAGGACTTACCCACTGACTATCAGCAACGGGATAAATTATACCTGCCTCTAGAAGCTTTAGTATTTCTTTTCTTACCACTTCTTTCATTTTAGGATTCAAACATAGTTGAGGATCACGAACTGGTTTGGCATCTGCTTCCAAATTTACTTTATGTTGACATAGAGTGGGACTAATGCCCTTAAGATCATCAAGAGTGTATCCAATAGCAACACGGTGCTTCTTTAGAGTTTTCAATAATCTTTCTTCTTCATGCTCTGAAAGGTTAGCACTAATAATAACATGATATATCTTCTTTTCATCAAGATAAGCATATTTAAGATTATCAGACAATGGTTTAAGCTCCAACACGGGATCACCCTTAGGTGGAGGTGGATCCCCTAGGATTTCGACGGGCAAATTGTGTTTCAGAATAGGTTCCTGTTTAAAGAATACTTCATCTATTTCTCTTCTTTCATTCATAAACATATCATTTTCATGGTCTAGCAAATAATGTTCTAAAGGATCACTAGGAGGTACGGCAATAGAAGCAAGACCGATAATTTTATCCTTAGTAGGCAATTCTTCTTCACGGTATTGTTTACTAAATTTAGAGAAATTAAACTCATGAATCATATCATCTAAGCCAATAGTAACAACATTCTTTTCGCAGTCTATCTTAGCATTAACAATATTCAAGAAGGGTCTACCAAATATAATGGGACAAAAGCTATCTTGTGGGGAACCAAGAACAAGAAAATCAGCAGGATATTTAGTTTTCCCACACAAGACTTCAACATCTCTAACAATTCCCATCGCTGATATAGTATCTCTATTGGCAAGTTTAATTGTAACATCAATTCCTTCAAACTCAGCAGGTGCAATTTCATGCTTAATTTCTTCGTATAAAGTATGTAGTATAACACTAGCACTAGCACCCATATCACATAAGCCATGATAACAATGATCTCCTATTTTAACAGAAATAACAGGCACGCCTACCACAGGTCTAGTCTATGCTTATCTTTAGCACGGGGTTTGGCAATTCTAGCGGTTTCACGACAGAATTGAATAACATGCCCATCAATATTATCAGCTAAGAGATCTTTAACAATAGCAATATTAGGTTCAACTTTAACTTGCTCAGGAGGTGTATAAGTTCTAATATTACTTTTACGAACCACAGTTGAAGCTTTAGCATGATCCTTTATTCTAACAGGGAAAGGTGGTTTCTCAACATAAGAAGTAGGAACAATAGGATCATTATAAGTGACAGTCTTTTCTTCAACTTTAATAGGTGCAGCTACTTTTACTTCTATGGGAGGATGATATTTAAACCACTTCTCCTTAGGGAGATCAACATAAGTAGCAAAAGATTCACAAAAAGAAGCTACTATCTCAGGGTCAAGTCCATATTTAGTGCTAAACTTACGGAAAATATCGGTGTCCATAAAAGATTTAACACAATAAAACTTAGGTGTCATACCTGACTCCTTACCTTCATCGAGATCCCAATCTTCAGAGTTGCGTTTAATTCGGTCCAATAAATCCCATTTAAATTCAATAGTCTTCATCATAAAAGATCCAGCACAAGAAGTATCGAGCATGGTGCGATTGTTTTCAGAAAGCCGAGCATAAAAGTTTTTGAATAATTGTTTCTCTTGGGAGCTCATGATTGGGGAATGAATATAACATTGATTTAAGCCTCCCCCAAGCTTGAGAGATGCTTTCTCCTTCGCGAGGCCAAAAATTATATATATAATTGCGATCACGATGAACAAGATGCATAGGATAATACTTTTGATGAAATTCCAATTTCAGTCTTCTATAGTTCCATGATCTCGTATCATCACATAGCCTATACCATGTCAATGCATCTCCCTTCAAAGACAAAGGGAAGACCTTCTTCTTAGCAACATCATCGGGTATACCTGCAAGCTTAAATAATCCACAAACTTCATCCACATATATTAGGTGCTCATCAGGATGCTTTGTTCCATCTCCTGTAAAAGGAGTAGCTAGCAGTTTTTCTATCATACCCAAAGGAAATTCAAAGGGAACATTTTCATTTTCAGTAGGTTCAGTAGGTCGAGGAGCAACTCTTTGCTCTACTGGTCGGGGTGAAGATACCCCGAACAAGCCCCTCAGAGGATTACTTTCCATAGTAACAAGTGACAGTAAATTTCAGCACACTATATAAATTTTTCCTTACCAAATCCCACCTACCAAAGGCGCTTCACTCCCCGGCAACGGCGCCAGAAAAGAGTCTTGATGACCCACAAGTATAGGGGATCTATCGTAGTCCTTTCGATAAGTAAGAGCGTCGAACCCAACGAGGAGCAGAAGGAAATGATAAGCTGTTTTCAGCAAGGTATTCTCTGCAAGTACTGAAATAAGTGGTAACAGATAGTTTTGTGATAAGATAATTTGTAACAAGCAACAAGTAACAAAAGTAAATAAAGTGCAGAAAGGTGGACCAATCCTTTTTGTAGCAAAGGACAAGCCTGGACAAACTCTTATATAAGGTAAAGCGCTCCTGAGGACACATGGGAATATCGTCAAGCTAGTTTTCATCACGTTCATATGATTCACGTTCGGTACTTTGATAATTTGATATGTGGGTGGACCGGTGCTTGGGTGCTGTTCTTACTTGAACAAACATCCCACTTATTATTAACCTCTATTGCAAGCATCCGCAACTACAACAAAAGTATTAAGGTAAACCTAACCATAGCATGAAACATGTGGATCCAAATCAGCCCCTTACGAAGCAACGCATAAACTAGGGTTTAAGCTTCTGTCACTCTAGCAACCCATCATCTACTTATTACTTCCCAATGCCTTCCTCTAGGCTCAAATAACAGTTAAGTGTTATGTAGTCGACGTTCACATAACACCACTAGAGGCTAGACAACATACATCTCATCAAAATATCGAACGAATACCAAATTCACATGACTACTAATAGCAAGACTTCTCCCGTGTCCTCATGAACAAACGTAACTACTCACAAAGCATATTCATGATCATAATCAGAGGGGTAATAATATGCATAAAGGATCTGAACATATGATCTTCCACCAAATAAACCAACTAGCATCAACTACAAGGAGTAATCAACACTACTAGCAACCTACTAGTACCAATCCCGGACTTGGAGACAAGAATTGGATACAAGAGATGAAATAGGGTTTTGAGATGAGATGGTGCTGGTGAAGATGTTGATGGAGATTGCCCTCTCCCGATGAGAGGAGCGTTGGTGATGACGATGGTGATGATTTCCCCCTCCCGGAGGGAAGTGTCCCTGGCAGAACAGCTCTGCCGGAGCCCTAGATTGGTTCCGCCAAGGTTCCGCCTCGTGGCGGCAGAGTTTTGTCCCGAAAGGTTGCTTATGATTTTTTTCCTCATTTAAAGACCTCATATAGCAGAAGATGGGCATCGGAGAGCCAACAGGGGGCCCTATGGGGGGCGCCCCCCGCCCTCGTGGACAGGGTGTGGGCCCCCTGGTCTTCATCTTTGGCAAGGATTTTTTATTATTTTTAACTAGATGTTTCGTGGAGTTTCAGGACTTTTGGAGTTGTGCAGAATAGGTCTCTAATATTTTCTCCTTTTCCAATCCAGAATTCCAGCTGCCGGCATTCTCCCTCCTTATGTAAACCTTTTAAAATAAGAGAGAATAGCCATAAGTATTGTGACATAACGTGTAATAACATCCCATAATGCAATGAATATCAATATAAAAGCATGATGCAAAATGGACGTATCACGCGCCACTGCAGTTACCTGCAAAATCGATGGCACCATCGATGTTGATCTTGATGATGATTACATCTGGCGGCCTCCAACCATGCCATGGTAGTACAGCCGCCACACTTCTTGGCAGTTTGAGCACATCAAGAGCTTCTTTCACTACCAGAATCGCCCCCTATGCCGACGGCCAGGGCCATCGGCATAGCCCTGAATCCCGTCGGGACAGACCTATGCCGACGGCCCCCGTCGGCATAGGGCCGTCGGCAACATATACGTCGGCATAGCCCGGGAGGCCGTCGGCATAGAAAAGCCGTCAGCATAGTAGCTTTCCCAACGGGGCCGTACATCTATGCCGACGGCCCTGCCCGTTGGCAGCGTTCACGCCTAACAGCGGTCGCCGTCAAGTTTGCCCAACGCCTGGTCGCCACGTGGCACACCGATGTTGACGGCCTAGCCGTCGGCTTAGTTTTGAACTACGCCGACGGCCTAGCTGTCGGCTTAGGTGTGCCACGTGGCGACCAGACGCTGCTCGTGAGATAGGGGTACACCGACGGCCTAGCTGTCAACTTAGGTGTGCCACGTGGCGACCAGACGCTGCTCCAGAGCTCCCAGTAGCTGACACGTGGCATCTATGCCGACGGCCTAGCCGTCGGCTTAGTTTAAAAACTGTGCCGACGGCCGCTTAGTTTAAAAACGGTGCCGACGGCTAGCCCGTCGGCATAGACGCCATGTGTCAGCTACTCGGAGCTCACGCCAGCCCTATGCCGATGGCCTAGCCGTCGGCATAGTTTGCATTTGATTTTTTTTCTTTTTTCTGTTTGTTTTCAGATCAATTCAATTCAAATATACAACACATATCAGCAGATATATATGATGGAAATATACATATCGAACACAACGGGATATCATCCGGCACCATCACAACAATATATGCATAAGCATCATCACAATCAACATAAACATAAGCATAAGCATATAGAGAAGCACACAAGTCATCTAAAGGATCATCACCACACACAAGTCATCTCAAGGATCATCACCACACACAAGGATCATCACCACACACAAGGCTTAAGCACCAGGACGTCGAGCACCGCGGAGGTCGTCACCGCCAAGACCGCCGAAGCCCAGGTCGTCACTGCTAGCGGCAGCGCTACCGCCAAGACCGCATCCACCTCTGCCTCCGCCTCCATGGATCAAAGTGGTCGGGCTCCATGTCTCGGGAGTGCTGCGAAGACCACCGCTAACGGTGGATCCACCTGTTCCCTGGATGTTAAAAAGACATATTAACGGGTTATATGACTGTGTTGAAAGGCATGACATGCTTTGGGTGAATAGATTGGGGATGAACTAACCGGCGAGGGGCCAGCGTTCTGTGCCACAAACTCCTCAAAGGTCAGCAGCACTGGTTGTGCTGGAGGACATTGTGCTGGCTGCAACTGAGGACACCTGTCGGCCGCCATTTCTTGAAAAGCTTGCTGCATCTGGCGATCCCTCTGCACTATGTGTTCATAAAGCCTCTCATGCCATGCCATGGTCTCCTGGCGTGTGTACTCCAGGTAGGCCTATGGTATGACATGATGGAACTCATTAAACTACTAAATGCGGAAAATAAAGTGAGCAATGAAGATAAGAGGGAAAATACTTACAGATTGTTGCTCCTGAAAGAGGGACTGTGCACTGGTCACTGGTTGGCTCGTGCGCTGGCTCAGGCTCGGGTCGATCCGACGGAGCTGTGTGTAGGAGATAGTTGGAGTGATCACAGGATCGAGAACCGCCTCCCGACCGTGCTCCTTGGGCCCCATGTGTTGGAAATATGCCCTAGAGGCAATAATAAAAGCATTATTATTATATTTCCTTGTTCATGATAATTGTCTTTATTCATGCTGTAATTGTATTATCCGGAAATCGTAATACATGTGTGAATAACAGACACCAACATGTCCCTAGTAAGCCTCTAGTTGACTAGCTCGTTGATCAACAGATAGTCATGGTTTCCTGACTATGGACATTGGATGTCATTGATAACGAGATCACATCATTAGGAGAATGATGTGATGGACAAGACCCAATCCTAAACATAGCACAAGATCGTATAGTTCGTCTGCTAGAGTTTTCCAATGTCAAAGTATCTTTTCCTTAGACCATGAGATCGTGTAACTCCCGGATACCGTAGGAGTGCTTTGGGTATACCAAACGTCACAACGTAACTGGGTGACTATAAAGGTAGACTACGGGTATCTCCGAAGGTGTCTGTTGGGTTGACATGGATCAAGACTGGGATTTGTCACTCCGTATGACGGAGAGGTATCGCTGGGCCCACTCGGTAATGCATCATCATAATGAGCTCAAAGTGACCAAGTGTCTGGTCACGGGATCATGCATTACGGTATGAGTAAAGTGACTTGCCGGTAACGAGATTGAACGAGGTATTGGGATACCGACGATCGAATCTCGGGCAAGTAACATATCGATTGACAAAGGGAATTGCATACGGGGTTGATTGAATCCTCGACATCGTGGTTCATCCGATGAGATCATCGTGGAGCATGTGGGAGCCAACATGGGTATCCAGATCCCGCTGTTGGTTATTGACCGGAGAGTCGTCTCGGTCATGTATGCTTGTCTCCCGAACCCGTAGGGTCTACACACTTAAGGTTCGGTGACGCTAGGGTTGTGAAGATATGTATATGCAGTAACCCGAGTATTGTTCGGGGTCCCGGATGAGATCTCGGACGTCACGAGGAGTTCCGGAATGGTCCGGACGTAAAGAATTATATATAGGAAGTGCTGTTTTGGCCATCGGGACAAGTTTCGGGGTCACCGGTATTGTACCGGGACCACCGGAAGGGTCCCGGGGGTCCACCGGGTGGGGCCACCTATCCCGGGGGGCCCATGGGCTGAAGTGGGAGGGAACCCAGCCCATAGTGGGCTGGGGAGCCACCCCCCAAGGGCCCATGCGCCTAGGGTTGGGGGGGAAACCCTAAGGGGGGCGCCCCCTTGCTTGGGGGGCAAGCCCCCACCCCTTGGCCGCCGCCCCCCCTAGTAGATGCCATCTACTAGGGCCGGCGCCCCCCCCCCCATGGCACCCCTATATATAGTGGGGGAGAGGAGGGACTTCAGAATCAGCCCCTGGCGCCTCCCTCTCTCCCCGTTACGTCTCTCCCTCGTAGTCTTGGCGAAGCCCTGCTTCTGTGACGCCCTGCATCCACCACCACGCCGTCGTGCTGCTGGATCTTCATCAACCTCTCCTCCCCCCTTGCTGGATCAAGAAGGAGGAGACGTCTCCCGTCCCGTACGTGTGTTGAACGCGGAGGTGCCGTCCGTTCGGCGCTGGTCATTGGTGATTTGGATCACGTCGAGTACGACTACATCATCACCGTTCTTTTGAACGCTTCCGTGCGCAATCTACAAAGGTATGTAGATGCATCTAATGACTCGTTGCTAGATGAACTCCTAGATGATCTTGGTGAAACGAGTAGGAAATTTTTTGTTTTCTGCTACGTTCCCCAACACCATGCTCACCACCGCCCTCTCGTCCAGATCCGCCGCAATGGGGTCAGGTGTGTCAGGATGTAACTTCAGATACGCTGCGGAGTAGGCCTTCTTCCTCCCCACGGTCTTCTTGCCGTAGTACTTGGGCTCGCCAGGCTTGGGGTCCTTCCGCGTATGGGCGATCTCCCACGCCTGCATGTGTGAGAGCGGCCGCTTCAGTTTCTCCTCCTGCACCACCAAACAGAGGTTAGTTATACATAAGAAAGTGATGGTAAATAGAAGAAGAAGAATGTTTAATGGGGTTAGTCATACATTAACTGCCTTGTGGAGATAGTGGTTTCGGTTTCCCTGAGCATGTACTCCCTCCTTCCCTTGGTTAGCCTTGTTTTTTATTCTCATAGCCGCCCAGGCTCCAGCCTCATCACACCAAAGATCCACCAATGCCGCCCAGGACTCGTCTTTTCCATAACACCAATTTGGACACACCTACATAATAAAAGCATAATGGCATGTCAACACGAAACGGTGAAATGTACCACAAGGTAATGAAAGCATAATGAAAAATCTTTTATACTTACCGCCAAGAACTCGTCCCTCTCCAATGTAATGCCCATCCTCTGCGCTTCTTCCTTGGTCATCTTCACACCAAGAATGTCGTGGTAGTATGTCGAGATGGCCACATAGCGCACCTCGTACTGCATCTAGCGGGCCTTCTTCTTGCATTGGCGCGGCATGATCTGGTCCGCTCTGGCCCTGTGCTCCGGAAGAACTCGATAGAATTTCTACAATCATGCATGAAACAAGAATGGAAGAAGCCATGAGTTAAATCATTCATGAAACTAGAATGGACTTGTGCTTTTGAAGAGAACTCACCCAGAAAGTAGTGATCACGGCCTTGGCATGGGTCTCATGGTACGCGTGGAGGGCCGCTTCCCAGTGGTCCTAGCTCGTGGCCAAAACCTAACGGTCCGGCTGCCTGACTGGATCCGGACAGTACAACCCCGGCCAGTATAACTTCAGCAAGACGGTGATGAGGCTGTTGGGAATACGGACCCCTTTAGAATATATCCAGTTGCTGCAAAAGAATGAACTATTAGCATGTGACAAGCAAAATAAATAACAACCGGAATAAGCATGTGACAAGCAAAATAATGAAATTATTATAAAGTGGCACTTACTCTTTCCCCGTGGGCTCAATGAGCCACTTCTCCTCCTCAGTAGCAGGAACCTGCTTTGGTAGCTTTGCGTTACCACGCAGCCACCCCTTGTTGTCAACCCCCTTCCCGTCACCACCATCATCCCCGCCACCACCCTCCTCCTCGCCTGCCTCCCCCTCCCCAACCTCCTCCTCGTCCTCCTCCTCGCCTGCCTCCTCCTCCACCTCCTCCTCGGTCCCATCCCGAACCTCCTCCTCCTCCTCGTCGTCCTCCTCCTCGCCAGAGGGTACCTCACTAGAGGAGGGTACCTCACTAGAGGAGGGCCTCGAAGACAACACCCCTAAGTCGGTGAGGGTGCGCTCTTTCTGGCCGCGACCCCCTATAGTGGCTCTCCCCCACCACCTCGCCCTCTAGAGGCTCTCCCCCCGCCCCCTCCTCCTCTAGGGGAACCTCTCCCTCGACCTCCCTGTGAGGAGTCATCGTCAAGTAGCGGAGGGGGAGGATTACGTGCTCGACCACTCCGACTAGGCAGGCCGACGACCTTGCATAGGAAACCCACGCCGTCGGCCTTCCCCTTGCCCATGTTTCACCCTCGACTGTAGGGGAAGTAGTCGAACAGCAGAGGGATGCTCAGGGGGACCAACGCGTCTTACAACGGTCACTCCAATGAAATGCAACACCACAAAGCCTGCAAAATCCATCGCGACAAAAAATTTAGAACATCACAATCATCATCATCATCTCAAAAATCATCGAAGCATAAAAAAATATCATCATATATCATCCACATCATCATCTAACATCATCTATCATAGGTCATCATCATCATCTCAAAATCATCGAAGCATAAAAAATCATCATTATCTCTCCTCATCTAACAATCATCATCATCTAAGAAAAATCCATATGAACAAGTTATGAACATCACCATTTTTCTCAAATAAGTATTCTTTAGCAAGACCATTAAGTGTCAATAAATATTTCATCATTGATTTGTAGCAACACCATCATGATCAAAATACCACAGTGCAAAAAGTATATAATCACACATCACATAAAAACATTCACACTTCAACTTAAAAAAAACTCATATTGCTAATAACATCCATTGATCAATATTTTGCAAACTAACTACATCTAACAAATATGACATATATTCCATCATATATGCATTCATCCACCTAAAAATAGTACCAAAACACTAAAAAATAAGAAAAAAAACTCACGTAGAGGGTCGGCTGGTTGGGTCGGAGGAGAGGGGCGGCGGCGGTTGGGGGGCGGTGATGAGCTGCAGCACAGGGAGGGCCGATTGCTCCAACCGGCCGGGAAGGGGGCGCCGGACCCGCGGCCGGAATCGAGCCCTTGCGGGCCGGTGCGGGCGCGGACGGCGGCAACACAGGGCGGGTGCGGACGGGGCGGCGTGGGGCGGGGAGGCCCAGGGCGGGGAGGACGTCGGGGCGGGTGCGGACGGGGAGGCGCGGGGCGGGGAGGATGTCGGGGCGGCACGGGGGCGGGGAGGACGGCGGGGAGGCGCGGGGCGGGGAGGACGTCGGGGCGGCACGGGAGCGGGGAGGACGGCGGGGAGGCGCGGGGCGGGGAGGACGTCGGGGCGGCACGAGAGCGGGGAGGACGGCGGGGAGGCGCGGGGCGGGCAGGACGGCGGCGCGGGTCGGGAGGACGGCGGCGCGGGTCGGGAGGACGGCGGCGCGACGCGGGTCAGGGCGGGGACGATGGCGGCCCGGCACGGGGAGAGGGTGGCGGCGACTGTTGGGGGAGAGAAACGAGTGGAGGAGAGGAGACGTGCAGCTAGTGGAGGAGAGGAGGGCGTGGAGCAACTGGATAAGGTTGGACCTAAGCCGACGGCCTAGCCGTCGGCATAGGCTTGGTACCACCTGCCAGCGACCGAGCCGAGTGGATAAGGTATGAGATATGCCGACGGCCTAGCCGTCGGCATAGGTACTTTGCATTTTTTTTATTACGGCATTTTTTAATTTTTTTACGGCATATTTGTTTTTTATAAATTCAATTATTATTATTTTTCAGTTTGTCGTGTGTAACCTGTGGTGGCCGTTTCCCCCCTCCGTGAGATGGCGGCAGCGACGCCCGTGAGGGTGGCACACCCCGAAGCCGCGGGGAGGGTGGCGGCGGCTAACGCCCGGCACGCGTCTCCGGGGTGTGCCGCCCTCACGGACGGCGCCGCCGCCGGCACCTGGAGGGGGGAAACGGACGCGTCGGGTCTACACGGAGGGGATCTTGCCGTGGGTCTGCCCCGGATGTTGCTCCAAAGTGTTCCTATGGGCTGACCTAACACAACCGGGTGCATACGTCCACTGCTCAAAGCCCGTCCGTGCAAAGTCAAAGGGGTAGATCCCGTGGTCAAACGCTACAGGGTTAGCCGGGACGGGGGCCCTGGGGGGTAGCAATGCCACCCGAGCGTCGCACCAGGCCCTCATACATGCGGGGTGGTGTGGTGGCATGTCCGAAGAGGCGGCACGCGTCTCCGGGGTTTGCCCCCCTCACGGACGGCGATGACACGGTAGTAGACGTTCTGCGGTAACGATGCGGCGTGAATATTATTAAATACTTGGAGCGCGATAAAATCAAGAGTTTTTTACGACGTGGGCACATGTGCTGTAGGACTGATGGTAATTTTTCATAATTGTTCGTGATGGAGTACTACCTGAACAATTCCATCTTACACGGATTGCTCTTCGCGTGTCTACGACTGTGGCCGGCGGCCTCCGGGGGCTAGCATGCCGCCAAATCTTGCGTAGGCGGCCTCTCACAAGTATGGAAGTGTTGTGGCGGGTGCAAACCCCCGGCACGCATCTCCGGGGTGTGCCCCCCCCCCCCCACTCAAGGACGGTGCCGCCGCCGGCACTTGGAGGGCGGGAACGGACGCGTCGGGTCTACACGGAGGGGATCTTGCCGTGGGTCTGGCCCGTATGTAGCTCCAAAGTGTTCCTATGGGCTGACCTAACACAACCGGGTGGATACGCCCACTGCTCAAAGCCCGTCCGTGCAAAGTCAAAGGGGTAGATCCTGTGGTCAAACGCTACAGGGTTAGGCGGGACGGGGGCCCTCGGGGGGGTAGCAATGCCACCCGAGCGTCGCACCGGGCCCTCATACATGCGGGGTGGTGTGGTGGCATGTCCAAAGAGGCGGCACGCGTCTCTGGGGTGTGCCCCCCCCCCTCACGGACGGCGATGACACGGTAGTAGACGTTCTGCGGTAACGATGCGGCGTGAATATTATTAAATACTCGGAAGGCGATAAAATCATGAGTTTTTTACACGACGTGGGCACATGTGTTGTAGGACTGATGGTAATTTTTCATGATTGTTCATGATGGAGTAGTATCTGAACAATTCCCTCTTACGCGGATTGCTCTTCGCGTGTCTACGACTGTGGCCGACGGCCTCCGGGGGCTAGCATGCCACCAAATCTTGCGTAGGCGGCCTCTCACAAGTCTGGAAGTGTTGTGGCGGGTGCAAACGCCTGGCACGCGTCTCCGGGGTGTGCCCCCCCCCTCACGGAGGGCGCCACCGCCAGCACCTGGAGGGGGGAACGGACGCGTCGGGTCTACACGGAGGGGATCTTGCCGTGGGTCTGGCCCGGATGTTGCTTCAAAGTGTTCCTATGGGCTGACCTAACACAACCGGGTGGATACGTCCACTGCTCAAAGCCCGTCCGTGCAAAGGCAAAGGGGTAGATCCCGTGGTCAAACGCTACAGGGTTAGGCGGGACGGGGGCCCTGGGGGGTAGCAATGCCACCCGAGCGTCGCACCAGGCCCTCATACATGCGGGGTGGTGTGGTGGCATGTCCGAAGAGGCGGCACGCGTCTCCGGGGTTTGCCCCCCTCACGGACGGCGATGACACGGTAGTAGACGTTCTGCGGTAATGATGCGGCGTGAATATTATTAAATACTCGGAGCGCGATAAAATCATGAGTTTTTTACACGACGTGGGCACATGTGTTGTAGGACTGATGGTAATTTTTCATAATTGTTAGTGATGGAGTAGTATCTGAACAATTCCCTCTTATGCGGATTGCTCTTCGCGTGTCTACGACTGTGGCCGGCGGCCTCTGGGGGCTAGCATGCCGCCAAATCTTGCGTAGGCGGCCTCTCACAAGTCTGGAAGTGTTGTGGTGGGTGCAAACTCCCGGCACGCGTTTCCGGGGTGTGCCGCCCCCCCTCACGTACGGCGCCGTCGCCGGCACCTGTAGGGGGGGAACGGACGCGTCGGGTCTACCCGAAGGGGATCTTGCCGTGGGTCTGGCCCGGATGTTGCTCCAAAGTGTTCCTATGGGATGACCTAACACAACCGGGTGGATACGTCCACTGCTCAAAGCCCGTTCGTGCAAAGTTAAAGGGGTAGATCCCGTGGTCAAACGCTACAGGGTTGGGCGGGACGGGGGCCCTGGGGGGTAGCAATGCCACCCGAGCGTCGCACCAGGCCCTCATACATGCGGGGTGGTGTGGTGGCATGTCCGAAGAGGCGGCACGCGTCTCCGGGGTTTGCCCCCCCCCCCTCACGGACGGCGATGACACGGTAGTAGACGTTCTGTGGTAATGATGCGGCGTGAATATTATTAAATACTCGGAGCGCGATAAAATCATGAGTTTTTTACACGACGTGGGCACATGTGTTGTAGGACTGATGGTAATTTTTCATAATTGTTAGTGATGGAGTAGTATCTGAACAATTCCCTCTTACGCGGATTGCTCTTCGCGTGTCTACGACTGTGGCCGGCGGCCTCCAGGGGCTAGCATGCCGCCAAATCTTGCGTAGGCGGCCTCTCACAAGTCTGGAAGTGTTGTGGCGGGTGCAAACGCCCGGCACGCGTCTTCGGGGTGTGCCCCCCCCACCCCCTCACGTACGGTGCCGTCGCCGGCACCTGGAGGGGGGGAACGGACGCGTCGGGTTTACACGAAGGGGATCTTGCCGTCGGTCTGGCCCGGATGTTGCTCCAAAGTGTTCCTATGGGCTGACCTAACACAACCGGGTGGATACGTCCACTGCTCAAAGCCCGTCCGTGCAAAGACAAAGGGGTAGATCCCGTGGTCAAATGCTACAGGGTTAGGCGGGACGGGGCCCTGGGGAAAGATAAAGTTTTTTCAATGAGTACATACCTTGAAAAGATTTTGAAGTAGTTCAAAATGGAGCGGTCAAAGAAAGAGTTCTTGCCTGTATTACAAGGTGTGAAGTTGAGTAAGACTCAAAGCCCGACCACGGCAGAAGATAGAAAGAAAATGAAAGTCATTCCCTATGCCTTGGCCATAGGTTCTATAAAGTATGTCATGCTGTATACCAGATCTATTGTATACCCTGCACTGATTTGGCAAGGGAGTACAATAGTGATCTAGGAGTAGATCACTGGACAGCGGTCAGAATTATCCTTAGTAAAATAAGGATATGTTTCTCGATTATGGACGTGACAAAAGGGTTCGTCGTAAACGGTTACGTCGATGCAAGTTTTTGACACTGATCCAGATGATTCTAAGTCTCAATCTGGATACATATTGAAAGTGGGAGCAATTAGCTAGAGTAGCTCCGTGCAGAGCATTGTAGACATAGAATTTTGCAAAATACATACGGATCTGAATTTGGCAGGCCCGTTGACTAAGATTCTCTCACAAGCAAAACATGATCACACCTTAGTACTCTTTGGGTGTTAATCACATAGCGATGTGAACTAGATTACCGAATCTAGTAAACCCTTTGGGTGTTGGTCACATGATGATGTGAACTATGGGTGTTAATCACATGATGATGTGAACTATCGATGTTAATCACATGGTGATGTGATCTAGATTATTGACTCTAGTGCAAGTGGGAGACTGAAGGAAATATGCCCTAGAGGCAATAATAAAGTTATTATTTATTTCCTTATTTAATGATGAATGTTTATTATTCATGCTAGAATTGTATTAACCAGAAACATAATACATGTGTGAATACATAGACAACCAGAGTGTCACTAGTATGCCTCTACTTGACTAGCTCGTTTATCAAAGATGGTTATGTTTCCTAACCATGAACAAAGTGTTGTTATTTGATTAACGAGGTCACATCATTAGTTGAATGATCTGATTGACATGACCCATTCCATTAGCTTAGCACCCGATCGTTTAGTATGTTGCTATTGCTTTCTTCATGACTTATACATGTTCCTATGACTATGAGATTATGCAACTCCCGTTTGCCGGAGGAACACTTTGGGTGCTACCAAACGTCACAACGTAACTAGGTGATTATAAAGGAGCATTACAGGTGTCTCCAAAGGTAGATGTTGGGTTGGCGTATTTCGAGATTAGGATTTGTCACTCCGATTGTCGGAGAGGTATCTCTGGGCCCTCTCGGTAATGCACATCACATAAGCCTTGCAAGCATTGTAACTAATATGTTAGTTGCGGGATGATGTATTACAGAATGAGTAAAGAGACTTGCCGGTAACGAGATTGAACTAGGTATTGGATACCGACGATCGAATCTCGGGCAAGTAACATACCGATGACAAAGGGAACAACGTATGTTGTTATGCGGTCTGACCGATAAAGATCTTCGTAGAATATGTAGGAGCCAATATGGGCATCCAGGTCCCGCTATTGGTTATTGACCGGAGACGTGTCTCGGTCATGTCTACATTGTTCTCGAACCCGTAGGGTCCGCACGCTTAAGGTTACGATGACAATTATATTATGAGTTTACATGTTTTGATGTACCGAAGGAGTTCGGAGTCCCGGATGAGATCGGGGACATGACGAGGAGTCTCGAAATGGTCGAGACGTAAAGATTCATATATTGGATGATATGGTTAGGCCAAGGGGTCAAGCCCATGAGGCTTTAGGTCGGTGCAAAAGGAGTTTTGCGGAGGCCAGGGGGCCAAACGCCGGAGACCCTGGCGGCTGGCCCTGGGCCAGACGCCGAGGCCCATGGCGTCTGGGCCAGACGCCAAGGATTGTGGCGTTTGGTCCTGGAGTCTGAGTGGGACTCTTGCCTTTCGGGCAAAACCGACTTTGAGGAGGCTTTTGCTCCAAGTTTCGACCCCGGGGCTCAACATATAAATAGAGGGGCAGGGCTAGCACCAAAGACACAACAAGTTGATCCACGTGATCTATTCCTTAGCCGTGTGCGGTGCCCCAGCCACCATAATCCTCGATAATACTGTAGCGGAGTTTAGGCGAAGCCCTGCTGCTGTAGTACATCAAGATCGTCACCACGCCGTCGTGCTGACGGAACTCTTCCCCGACACTTTGCTGGATCGGAGTCCGGGGATCGTCATCGAGCTGAACGTGTGCTCGAACTCGGAGGTGCCGTAGTTTCGGTGCTTGATCGGTCAGATCGGGAAGACGTACGACTACTTCCTCTACGTTGCGTCAACGCTTCCGCAGTCGGTCTGCGTGGGTACGTAGACAGCACTCTCCCCTCTCGTTGCTATGCATCACATGATCTTGCGTGAGCGTAGGAAATTTTTTGAAATTACTACGAAACCCAACAGTGGCATCCGAGCCTAGGTTATTTATGTTGATGTTATATGCACGAGTAGAACACAAGTGAGTTGTGGGCGATATAAGTCATACTGCCTACCAGCATGTCATACTTTGGTTCGGCGGCATTGTTGGACGAGACGACCCGGACCAACATTACGCGTACGCTTACGCGAGACCGGTTTCCCCGACGTGCTTTGCACATAGGTGGCTTGCGGGCGACTGTCTCTCCAACTTTAGTTGAACCAAGTATGGCTACGCCCGGTCCTTGCGAAGGTTAAAATGGAGTCTATTTGACAAACTATCGTTGTGGTTTTGATGCGTAGGTGAGATTGGTTCTTGCTTAAGCCCGTAGCAGCCACGTAAAACTTGCAACAACAAAGTAGAGGACGTCTAACTTGTTTTTGCAGGGCATGTCGTGATGTGATATGGTCAAGACATGATGCTGAATTTTATTGTATGAGATGATCATGTTTTGTAACCGAGTTATCAGCAACTGGCAGGAGCCATATGGTTGTCGCTTTATTGTATGCAATGCGATCGCGATGTAATGCTTTACTTTATTACTAAGCGGTAGTGATAGTCGTAGAAGCATAAGCTTGGCGAGACGACAACGATGCTACGATGGAGATCAAGGTGTCACGCCGGTGACGATGGTGATCACGACGGTGCTTCGGAGATGGAGATCACAAGCACAAGATGATGATGGCCATATCATATCACTTATATTGATTGCATGTGATGTTTATCCTTTTATGCATCTTATCTTGCTTTGATTGACGGTAGCATTATAAGATGATCTCTCACTAAATTATCAAGAAGTGTTCTCCCTGAGTATGCACCGTTGCGAAAGTTCTTCGTGCTGAGACACCACGTGATGATCGGGTGTGATAGGTTCTACGTTCAAATACAACGGGTGCAAAACAGTTGCACACGCGGAATACTCAGGTTATACTTGACGAGCCAAGCATATACAGATATGGCCTCGGAACACGGAGACCGAAAGGTCGAGCGTGAATCATATAGTAGATATGATCAACATAATGATGTTCACCATTGAAAACTACTCCATCTCACGTGATGATCGGTTATGGTTTAGTTGATTTGGATCACGTAATCACTTAGAGGATTAGAGGGATGTCTATCTAAGTGGGAGTTCTTTAATTAATTTGATTAACTGAACTTAAATTTATCATGAACTTAGTCCTGGTAGTATTAGCATATCTATGTTGTAGATCAATAACTCGCGTTGTTGCTTTCATATGTTTATTTTGATATGTTCCTAGAGAAAATTGTGTTGAAAGATGTTAGTAGCAATGATGCGGATTGGATCCGTGATCTGAGGTTTATCCTCATTGTTGCACAGAAGAATTATGTCCTTGATGCACCGCTAGGTGACGGACCTATTGCAGGAGCAGATGCAGACGTTATGAACGTTTGGCTAGCTCAATATGATGACTACTTGATAGTTTAAGTGCACCATGCTTAACGGCTTAGAATCGGGACTTCAAAGACATTTTGAACGTCATGGACCATATGAGATGTTCCAGGAGTTGAAGTTAATATTTCAAGCAAATACCCGAGTTGAGAGATATGAAGTCTCCAACAAGTTCTATAGCTAAAAGATGGAGGAGAATCGCTCAACTAGTGAGCATGTGCTCAGATTGTCTGGGTACTACAATCGCTTGAATCAAGTGGGAGTTAATCTTCCAGATAAAATAGTGATTGACAGAATTCTCTAGTCACCATCACCAAGTTAGTAGAACTTCGTGATGAACTATAATATGCAAGGGATAACGGAAACAACTCCCAAGCTCTTCGTGATGCTGAATTCAACGAAGGTAGAAATCAAGAAAACATCAAGTGTTGATGGTTGACAAGATCACTAGTTTCAAGAAAAGGGCAGAGGGAAGAAGGGGAACTTCAAGAAGAACAGCAAGCAAGTTGCTGCTCAAGTGAAGAAGCCCAAGTCTGGTCCTAAGCCTGAGACCAAGTGCTTCTACTACAAAGGGACTGGTCACTGGAAGCGGAACTACCCCAAGTGATTGGCGGATAAGAAGGATGGCAAAGTGAACATAAGTATATTTGATATACATGTTATTGATGTGTACTTTACTGGTGTTTATAGCAAACCCTCAGTATTTGATACTAGTTCAGTTGCTAAGATAAGTAACTCGAAACGGGAGTTGCAGAATAAACAGAAACTAGTTAAGGGTGAAGTGACGATGTGTGTTGGAAGTGGTTCCAAGATTTATATGATCATCATCGCACACTCCCTATAATTTCGAGATTAGTGTTGAACCTAAATAAGTGTTATTTGGTGTTTGCGTTGAGCATGAATATGATTTGATCATGTTTATTGTAATATGGTTATTCATTTAAAGAGAATAAATTGTTGTTCTGTTTATATGAATAAAACCTTATATGGTTACACACCCAATGAAAATAGTTCGTTGGATCTCGATCATAGTGATACACATAATCATAATATTGAAACCAAAAGATGCAAAGTTAATAATGATAGTGCAACTTATTTGTAGCACTGCCGTTTAGGTCATATTGGTGTAAAGCGCATGAAGAAACTCCATGCTGATGGGCTTTTGGAATCACTTGATTATGAATCAGTTGATGCTTGCGAACCATGCCTCATGGGCAAGATGACTAAGACTCTGTTCTTCGGAACAATGGAGCGAGCAACAAGATTTGTTGGATATCATACATACTGATGTATGTGGTCCGATGAATATTGAGGCTCGCGACAAGTATCATTATTTTCTGATCTTCACAGATGATTTGAGCAGATATGAGTATATCTACTTGATGAAACATAAGTCTGAAACATTTGAAAAGTTCAAAGAATTTCAGAGTGAAGTGAAAAATCATCGTAACAAGAAAATAAAGTTTCTACGATCTGATCGTAGAGAAGAGTATTTGAGTTACGAGTTTGGCCTTCAGTTAAAAACAATGTGAAATAGTTTCACTACTCATGCCACCTAGAACACCACAATGTAATGGTGTGTCCGAACGTCATAACCGTACTTTATTGGATATAGTGCAATCTATGATGTATCTTACTGATCTACCACTATCGCTTTGGGGTTATGCATTAGAGACAGCTGCATTCACGTTAAATAGGGCACCATCAAAATCCGTTGAGACGACGCCTTATGAACTGTGGTTTGGCAAGAAACCAAAGTTGTCGTTTCTGAAAGTTTGGGGCTGCGATGCTTATGTGAAAAAGCTTCAACCTGATAAGCTCGAACCCAAATCGGAGAAATGTGTCTTCATAGGATACCCAAAAGTTACTATTGGGTACACCTTCTATCACAGATCCGAAGGCAAGATTTTTTGCTAAATTTGGAAACTTTCTGGAGAAGGAGTTTCTCTTGAAAGAAGTGAGTGGGAGGAAAGTAGAAAACTTGATAAGGTAATTGTACCTTCTCCTTTATTGGAAAGTAGTTCATCACAGAAATTTGTTCCTGTGACTCCTACACCAATTAGTGAGGAAGCTAATGATGATGATCATGAAACTTCAGATCAAGTTACTACCGAATCTCGTAGGTAAACCAGAGTGAGATCCGCACCAGAGTGGTACGGTAATCTGGTTCTGGAAGTCATGTTACTAGACGATGAGGACATCTAGACCATGACGAACTTGCGAACTATGAGGAAGCGATGATGAGCCCAGATTCCGCAAAATGGTTTGAGGCCATGAAATCTGAGATATGATCCATGTATGAGAACAAAGTATGGACTTTGATGGATTTGCCCGATGATCGGCAAGCCATAGAAAATAAATGGATCTTCAAGAGGAAGACAGATGCTGATAGTAGTGTTACTATCTACAAAGCTAGAATTGTCGCAAAAAGGTTTTCGACAAGTTCAAGGTGTTGACTACGATGAGAGATTCTCACTCGTATCTATGCTTAAAGTCCGTCCGAATCATGTTAGCAATTGCCGCATTTTATGAAATCTGGCTGTGGGTCTGGTCCGGATGTTGCTCCAAAGTGTTCTTGTGGGCTGACCTAACACAACCGGGTGGATACGTCCACTGCTCAAAGCCCGTCCGTGCAAAGTCAAAGGGGTAGATCCCGTGGTCATGAAGCTACAGGGTTAGGTGGGACGGGGGCCCTCGGGGGGGTAGCAATGCCACCCGAGCATCGCACCGGGCCCTCATACATGCGGGGTGGTGTGGTGGCATGTCCGAAGAGGCGGCACGCGTCTCCGGGGTGTGCCCCCCCTCACGGACGGCGATGACATGGTAGTAGACGTTCTGCGGTAACGATGCGGCATGAATATTATTAAATACTCAGAGCGTGATAAATCATGAGTTTTTTACACGACGTGGGCACATGTGTTGTAGGACTGATGGTAATTTTTCATAATTGTTCGTGATGGAGTAGTATCTGAACAATTCCCTCTTACGCGGATTGCTCTTTGCGTGTCTACGACTGTGGCCGGCGGCCTCTGTCGTGGTAACGATTCCGACAATAAGAGAGGGGTAGGATAAAGGAGCATGATCTATCGATATGCATATGGGTGACACGATGGTTTTAGCGAGTTCGGGCCGCTCACGATGGAGATAACAACCCTACGTCTCGTGCTCCGGAGAGGCTTTGTTTTTATCTTAGTATGTATCCGGAGATTACAATGAGAGGAGAACGGATCCCCGTAGTCCTGAGACTAGAAAGAGAGAGAGAGATGGAAGAAGAAGCCCCCCTAGTCACTTAGGAGAGTATCATTCCGAATGAGCTGCAGCTCCCGACAACGGACGTGCCGGAATACGAGAAATATAGTTTTGAATGGATAATTTGTAATTAATCGAGTCGGACTCGGGTAAAGATGAGGAGAAGATTCCGAGAGATGCTCGAAAGAGGCAAACTCGCAAGGAGTGAAGGGTGCAGTTTAATTATAAAAGGGACTTATCAGTCTCATGCCTGACAAGGTCTATGTCATTGATATGATGAAGAAGATTCCTCTGAGGGGTTGGCTGAATGTGTTTGAAGTCAACAGAGCGACAAGGTTGGTGTTGTGGTGCGCTAGGACCGGCACGGTGACCGAGTCCGAGTAGCGATGAAGTTGGCGCATAGGGCCATCGAGTGATCGTGTAACTTGTGTAAAAAATGGCACAAGCCAACGAAATAATTTCTCGAGGAAATTTGATGTGTGCTAAAATGATTTGTGTGAATAACACCCATAGACACCCGCTGGGAGTGCAAGGGGCTTGCTGGTTAACCAGCAAGAGTTTGAAAGAGCGAAGGATCCGTTCGAACTTGACGAAGTGAAGGATCCAACTGGACATGTTGGAGTGCTGGCTCAAATAAAATGGAAGTGTAGTGTTCCGACTGAGTTGCAGCCCCCGAGGACTGATGCAAACTCGAAATGAAGAACACATGGTGTTCATGAATGACGTATGCAAAAAATGGAAGTTGGACTCAGGAGTGAGTACTAAGCAAGTATGTGAAAAATAAGAAACCGAGCGTAGGGGCACACTCGGTGGCGTGGCCTCCGAGTGAACATGATTTGTGAATTACAGGATACTCAGGCACGGGGAAATAACAGAATGTAGTGCTAGAATGACTTAGCTGTCTGAAGGCGCGCGAGTGGCCTAGTGGTGATGAGGCGACCAACCGAGTGGCGACGCGCGGGGCGGTCGAGTGATGACGAGGCGATGGTGACAGTCGACCTTCGTCTCGGTGTCTTTGCGGATAAGGATGGAGCGCACATTATACTTGTGATGCAGCTCCTTGAATTAGAGGTTTGCTCTTGTCTCAGTCGGATTTTCGCTACTTAGGCGAGTCCTTGGACTGCAGCTAAGCCTTCGAGTGGGAGGCTTGCTCTCCACTCAGTAGGATTTTAAACACTTAGGCGAGTACTGGACTGCAGCTAAGCCCCCGAGTGGGAGGTTTGCTCTCCACTCGGTAGGATTTTTTCAAACTTAGGCGAGTTCTGGACTGCAGCTAAGCCCCCGAGTGGGAGGTTTGCTCTCCACTCGGTAGGATTTTTTTCAAACTTAGGCGAGTACTGGACTGCAGCTAAGCCCCCGAGTGGGAGGTTTGCTCTCCACTCGGTAGGATTTTTTAAAACTTAGGCGAGTACTGGACTGCAGCTAAGTCCCCGAGTGGGAGGTTTGCTCTCCACTCGGTAGGATTTTTTAAAACTTAGGCGAGTACTGGACTGCAGCTAAGCCCCCGAGTGGGAGGTTTGCTCTCCACTCGGTAGGATTTTTTTAAACTTAGGCGAGTACTGGACTGCAGCTAAGCCCCCGAGTGGGAGGTTTGCTCTCCACTCGATAGGATTTTTTCAAACTTAGGCGAGTACTGGACTGCAGCTAAGCCCCCGAGTGGGAGGTTTGCTCTCCACTCGGTAGGATTTTTTCAAACTTAGGCGAGTACTGGACTGCAGCTAAGCCCCCGAGTGGGAGGTTTGCTCTCCACTCGGTAGGATTTCTTGAAACTTAGGCGAGTACTGGACTGCAGCTAAGCCCCCGAGTGGGAGGTTTGCTCTCCACTCGGTAGGATTTTTTAAAACTTAGGCGAGTACTGGACTGCAGCTAAGCCCCCGAGTGGGAGGTTTGCTCTCCACTCGGTAGGATTTTTTCAAACTTAGGCGAGTACTGGACTGCAGCTAAGCCCCCGAGTGGGAGGTTTGCTCTCCACTCGGTAGGATTTTTTCAAACTTAGGCGAGTACTGGACTGCAGCTAAGCCCCCGAGTGGGAGGTTTGCTCTCCACTCGGTAGGATTTCTTGAACTTAGGCGAAACAGGTTCGCAGCTAAGTCACCCACTGGGGGATTTTGGCGATGGCGACGCGCGGGGCGGCCGAGTGGTTATGAGGTGACCAACCGAGTGGCGACGCGCGGGGCGGCCCGGTGGTTATGAGGTGACCAACCGATGGCGACGCGCGGGGCGGCCGAGTGGTTATGAGGTGACCAACCGAGAGGCGACGCATGGAGCGGCCGAGTGGTTATGAGGTGACCAACCGAGAGGCGACGCGCGGAGCGGCCGAGTGGTTATGAGGTGACCAACTGATGGCGACGCGCAGGGCGGCCGAGTGGTTATGAGGTGACCAACCGAGAGGCGACGCACGGAGCAGCCGAGTGGTTATGAGGTGACCAACCGATGGCGACGCGCGGGGCGGCCGAGTGGTTATGAGGTGACCAACCGAGAGGCGACGCACGGAGCGGCCGAGTGGTTATGAGGTGACCAACCGAGTGGCAACGCGCGGGGCGGCCGAGTGGTTATGGGGTGACCAACCGATGGCGACGCGCGGGGCGGCCAAGTGGTGATGAGGTGACCAACCGATGGCGACGCGTGGGGCGGCCGAGTGGTTATGAGGTGACCAACCGATGACGATGCGTAGGGCGGCCGAGTGGTTATGAGGTGACCAACCGATGGCGACGCGCGGGGCGGCCAAGTGGTGATGAGGTGACCAACCGATGGCGACGCGCGGGGCGGCCGAGTGGTTATGAGGTGACCAACCGATGGCGACGCGCGGGGCGGCCGAGTGGTTATGAGGTGACCAACCGATGGCGACGCGCGGGGCGGCCGAGTGGTTATGAGGTGACCAACCGAGAGGCGGCGCACGGAGCGGCCGAGTGGTTATGAGGTGACCAACCGAGAGGCGACGCACGAAGCGGCCGGGTGATGTAGACACCTGCCGCGGAGTGACGATGCACGGAGCGTCCGAGTGATGTACATGCGTCCCGCGGAGTGGCGATGCGCGGAGCGTCCGGGTGATGTAGACGCGTGCCGTAGAGTGATGATGCGTGGAATGTTCGAGTGAGTCAAGTTGATAGATGACGCGAGCAGCTTCGTGACCTCATGCAGGACGGCTGAGGACACGTCCAATCGAGCGGTGATGTACGGGTGGCCGAGTGGCGGCGCACGAACGTCCAATTGCCAGTGATCCGGTTTGATCCGAGTGAGCTAGTCCCATCCGAGTGAATCCTGCATGTTACCCGAACATTCAGGTAACAGATTAATACTGTAACGTGGAGTACTAATTATGTGTGCTTTTGAAGAGTAGTAAGCAAATGGTATTAGCATGCAATTATGGCTGCACCGGACTGCATGTTTCGGTTATGCATGCCACAAATTAAGCCCCCATTCACCACTGGCTGCATTCACGGCATGCATGCATGGGCTGCTGCGTTAAGTACGCAGTTAATGGCGTGGGAGCCTAACCGATTTGGTGAACATGCAACAGAGGATCGACGGAAACACTATACGTACGCATGGATGCGTTCAGCGCTGGTGGCAGTTACGGCATGCATTGGCTGCCGCATTATGTACGCAGTTAATGGCACGGGTGCCTAACCGATCCAATGAACTTGCAGCCGAGAGGATTGAGGAAAAAACTATGCATGCATGGATGGGCATGGATAAGTATTAATTAAAGGAAGAGAGAAAGATTACGACCGGGCGCGGACGACGGATGCCTTGTCTTCTCGCGAAGTCGGGTCGCTGGTCGTGGTCGCCGGTAAGATCCGGACCATTTCTGCAGTCGCTGTTGCGGCGTGCCGTGCGTGAGGGGCCGTCGTCGACGCCGTAGATGAGGGCGGAAACGACGTGGTGGACTGCGCCGGTGCCTGTGTGTACGAGCTCGGTGGTGGAGTCGTAGACGAGGCCGGGGACGACGGGACGGACCCGTCGCGGGTCGTTTGCAGGAGCTCGACGGTAGCGTCGAGGCCGGAGATGACAGGACGGACCCGCCAGTGGTAGTTTCCAAGAGCTCGCCGACGGCGTCGCAGACGAGGCCGGAGACGACGCGGCGGACCGAGCCGGTGGCCGTTTGCGGCGGTTGCCATTGATAATGATCCGTTGAGAAGGGAAGAAAGATGAGGAGCGACTCGTCCTCTTCTCTTCTCCTCTGCTTCATGATAAACTCATGGCTAGATAATGTATTGTAAAAATACTAGATTGAATGGATACTTCCCTGATCCTTTTGTTTGTACGAATGACGCGATGACCAGAGCGCCAATTTCTCTGGCGATGGTAGTTGATCCGCTGTTGAAGATTGAAGAAAAAACCATTTGCACCATGGTTCGATAGACGCCATGCCCCACGGTGGGCGCCAACTGTCGTGGTAACGATTTCGACAATAAGAGAGGGGTAGGATAAAGGAGCATGATCTATCGAGATGCATATGGGTGACACGGTGGTTTTAGCGAGTTCGGGCCTCTTATGATGGAGATAACAACCCTACGTCTCGTGCTCCGGAGAGGCTTTGTTTTTATCTTAGTATGTATCCGGAGATTACAATGAGAGGAGAACGGATCCCCGTAGTCCTGAGACTAGAAAGAGAGAGAGAGATGGAAGAAGAAGCCCCCCTAGTCTAGTGGTGGGGGTGGCTTATATAGAGTGCGCCACCCCCTCACCCATTATGTTACACGGTGGAGCATTAATGCCATAACTCAGCCTACTACTAAGATGATGCTTCGCGTGCCTTGTCGACTGCTGGTCTGCGCATATCCGAGTGAGTTACACGGCCGAGTGGAATGAG
The DNA here is from genome assembly GCF_056163025.1 of Triticum urartu. NCBI lineage: Eukaryota > Viridiplantae > Streptophyta > Magnoliopsida > Poales > Poaceae > Triticum > Triticum urartu. Next base: position 725,499,098 of record NC_141874.1, on the reverse strand, counting down.
TTCGTCGAGTGGAGTGACGTGCTCCGTGTGGTTGATGCCGTCCGAGTGACTTTCAAGTTGCGGTACATCTGGACGGCAATCTGGCCCAGGGGCCCAGTACAAAGTGTACGGTGCCCATGGGTAGGGTCTTTAGGTCAGGCCTGTTACCCTACCCCCAATACATGTCCTCGTCAGCCTCCGGGGGCTAGCATGCCGCCAAATCTTGCGTAGGCGGCCTCTCACAAGTCTGGAAGTGTTTTGGCGGGTGCAAACGCCCGATATGCGTCTCCGGGGTGTGCCCCCCCCTCACGGACGGCGCCGCCGCCAGCACCTGGAGGGGGGAAACGGACACGTCGGGTCTACACGAAGGGGGTTTTGTCGTGGGTCTGGTCCGGATGTTGCTCCAAAGTGTTCTTATGGGCTGACCTAACACAACCGGGTGGATACGTCCACTGCTCAAAGCCCGTCCGTGCAAAGTCAAAGGGGTAGATCCCGTGGTCATGACGCTACAGGGTTAGGTGGGACGGGGGCCCTGGGGGGGGGGGGGGGTAGCAATGCCACCCGAGCATCGCACCGGGCCTCATACATGCGGGGTGGTGTGGTGGCATGTCCGAAGAGGCGGCACGCGTCTTCAGGGTTTGGCCCCCTCCAAGTGACGGCGGCACTGCCTTGCGTGCCGAGGGGCACAGCGCGGAGCCCCAAGACGGGCGTCTACGCATGCCTGAACACTTTCACATATGCATCGGGACCCGTGCGATGTTTCGGTGACATAGCTACATCCCGAATCCCCCCACCAACCAGAATTCCCTCTGTGTCGACGGTTTCCCCCCTCCGTGACACGACGATAGCGACGTTCGTAACGGGGGGCAATCGATATACCATCGAGGTATGTTTATTTAGATAAGGTATAATTATCTTATGCAAAAACAAAACTAAAATAAAGTAAAATAAAAATATAAAGTAAAATAAATGTATGCCGACGGCAAGCACACTCGGAGGTTGTCCCACGAATCGATGACGTGGCATGGCACACGGATCGATGACATGGCAGAGGGGCCTATGCCGACAGCAAGGCCGTCGGCATATCTATGCACACACGGAGGTTGTCCCACGGATCGATAACGTGGCATGGCACACGGATAGATGACGTGGCAGAGGGGCCTATGCCGACGGCTATGCCGTAGGCATACCTCTGCCACAGATATGCCGACGGCCGCCATTACCTCCCGTCGGCGTAGGTTCAACGCCGTCAAATGGTCAGCGCTGACCGGGCAGGTGGGCCCGGGCTATGCCGATGGCCGCGCCTATGCCGACGGCCCCCGTAGGCGTATCTCGGGCGGTCCCGACGGCCTCGTCTATGCCGACGGCTTTTCTACGCCTACGGCCTGTCCTTGGCCGTCGGCATAGGTCCATCTATGCCGACGGGGGCCGTCGGCATAGATTTGGCCATCGGCAACCCAAGATTTTCTGGTAGTGTTTCGTCATCCTGATAGCCACTACAGGATTTATTTCTTCCTTCTCATGCTTGAAGCGATTGCGCGAGTGCCATATGGACCACATAATGGTTATAATCTTTGTTCTTTCTGAATCTGAAAACCTGGGATCACACAATATGTCCCTTGCACACGAGCTAGGATGTAGCCTGGGTAACCGAAGATCAAACCAAGCATAAGCTTCCTTCCAGAAACGTTTGGCATGTGAGCATGAAATCAATGCGTGATGGAGATCTTCATCCATGGCAAGGCAGATATTGCATCTGCTTACTTCTCAAAGTGTATTCATCAGGAAGAATTCCACGGAGAACTCTTCACCAAAACACTCTGACTTTGGGCACCACACTGAGTTTCCAGAGGGCTTTCCACATCTGTTCGTTGTTCCGTGAGGTTCCGGTAGCCGCCCCTTCCTCTAGAGCAGATCGCTCTTTTTGAGTCACTAGAGCACGGCACGCCATCTTCACATAATAGTTGCCCGATCGATCGAACGCCCAAGCGAAGAAATCTTTCCCACCACCATGGCGTAGCGGGATATTCAGAATGGCCTCAGCGTCGGGTGCAGTAAATGTGTCCTTGATTAGCTGCTGCCGCCAAGTCCAGTTCTCAGTATCTATCAAGTCTGAGACTCGATCACCTAAAGTATGAGCTGGTTTTACCAAAGGGGACATGGAGATCGTCCCTGGTATCCACTTATCAGACCACACTGAGATGGAAGCTCCATCTCCCACTCGCTTCAATAAGCCAACCTTTAGAGTCTCCCTGCCTGCTATAATTGCACGCCAAGTCGCCGAAGCGGTCTCAGGTGCAGTAGCTTGCATAAAATCACACTCAGGGAAATAGCGCCCTTTGAGGACACGGGAGCAGAGTGAGTCCGGCTTTGTCATTAGCTGGAAGCCATGCTTGCCCAAGAGAGCAAGGTTAAATTGTTGCATGTCACGGGAATAAATTGACCATGGGATTCTAAAAAAAACATAGAAGGAGATGATAAAATTCTAGGAGACTTGTCTCTAGCAAGTCATGCTACAACTTTTTTTTTGCGGGGTATGTCACGCTACAACTTGGCCCCATCTATCAATAAAGAGTTTCTATGCTAAATGCTTATAAATTCTAATGACAGGTGGTATTGAATTAGGGATTGTCTAGGGCATATCTAGATGTGCATAGTTATTGCACATCTAAGTGACACAATCAAGTATGAAAAGGAAAAGAAAAACAAAGCAAAAAAATTCCCACACGAATCTCTGCATAATATCAATGACATAGGACTTAGATGTGCAATATTTATGACGCATCTAGATATGATTTAGCAATTTTTTTGAAATTATTCAGTTTTTACTTTTTTAAGTACGTTCCTGCATAACAGATTCAGTCATTCTCTTCTTTTTATTGTTTACTTTCGAGAATCTAAATATGCAGCTGTACGTCTTCCCCTTGGCCAATCCCCACCGTTAGATCTGGAATGGACGTCAGATAAAGGGGGAAAGCCACCTGGTCTCTTTCCCATCCTATCCCAGCCGCTGCCGCCGCCGCCGTCGCCGTCGTCGTCATCCCCACTTCAACCGCCACCTTCGATTTGGCGGAATTGGAGGGGAAGACAATTGGACCTGGCCACCACAGGTATTAGTCCTTATTTCTCTTGCCCGTTGGTGGTTTGTCTTTTATTTCCCTGGTCGATCCTCTTTGCTTTCGTGGAAGGGAAGTGCGTGGTTCTGGGGCATATCATTCATCATCTAATTCGTGATCTTTCTTTGTTGGTAGGATTGGTGAGCGATGAAGGCGCGGCAGTTCATGAATGTTGTGGTGCAGAGGTATGGCAGTGGCAGAACCTGGTATACGGTGAGTCGAATCCAGGCCGGCGAGCATCTCTTCTACGGGTCCACGGTGGAAGCACGGGCGGCAGCAAAATCCAAGGTCAATATGGATTGGCCATCACCAGGCGTGGTGCCACCATGGATGGAGACCGTCTCGTCGATTCCTCCGCCCAGGCTCAAGTTCGAACGGTCCATCCCAGACAAGGAAAGAACGGATTTCCTGCCCTTCCATGAACGAGGCAGCCGTGCTGCTAGCAAGATCCTCTGCGTGGACGCTGCTGGCCACGCCGTCTTATACGACATGGACGCCGGCTCCCTCCAGCCAATTCCACACCTCAACAGTCCCAGGGGAAGCAGGCCCATCGGCTTCTCCGCCACTAATTGTGAAGCCTCCGACCCCGAGCGTGTTGATGTCTTCTACGTCATGGGGAGGTTCCCTTCCAGCTACGACCCCTACAACTTCGAGGTACTATGTACAGTGACCCTTCCAATGGCAGGACGATGAAAGGCTGGAACTGGCTCAAGCTACCGTCACCGCCTGCCTATGCTGACAATTGCATTGTCAATTCCATGCGCTGCTTGACGTTGAAGGTGACACGATTCTTGTTGTCTCCTCCGGAGAAGAAAGCCTTGGCACCTACTGCTTCAACACGGCCAGTCGCAAGTGGTTCAAGGCTGGCTCCTGGATGCTGCCATTCTTAGATCGTGCTGTGCACGTACCAGAGCTCAACAACCTCGTGTTTGGCATTGCCAACGATGTAGATGAACACTACCCCTTTGCCAGAACACTACCCCATTCTTGTTTCTTTTTTTCCACTTCCAATTCCAATATGCGTGGAGGCATAGCATGCATGGACGCTGGAGAGGCCAAGGAACCTGTCAGCCATGTGGCATAGATCGTCACCTCGCCTCTCGCTGCCATAGACGCTACAAGCAAGATTTTCTTGGCCTGGGCAACAATGGCAAAGGGAATGATAAGCAGGCTGCAGCCGCTGTGACGGGTCATGAGCACGGGCGCACTTCGTCCAACTTCCTTGATCCTGCGTGGTATATGGATACAGGAGCAACGAATCATCTCACCAGCGAGATGGGCAAGCTCTCCATTCAAGAACCATATCGTGGCCATGATCAGGTGCACACTGACAATGGAGCAGGTATGCGCATGTCCCATGTCGGTCAGGCTTCACTTCTTGCACACAATTTTCGCAAGCTGCATCTTTCTAGTGTCCTTCGAGTTCCCTCTGCCACACATAGTTTGTTGTCTATTCCGCAACTTACTCGTGATAATAATGTCCTTGCTGAGTTTCACCCTTTTTGTTTCTTTATCAAGGATCGGAACACGAGGGCCGTTCTGCTTAGCGGTCGTCTTCTCCATGGCCTGTATGCACTTGACGCACCGCTTGCATCTCCTACGCAGTCTTCTCCCCAGGTGTTCAGTGGTGTTCGTGTGTCGCCTATGCACTGGCATGCGCGCCTTGGTCACCCTGCTGCTCCTATAGTTCCTCATGTACTGCATCGCCATGAACTACCAGTCGTGTCCAATAAAAGTGTTGAAACTATCTGTGATGCCTGTCAGCAGGGCAAGAGTCACCAACTACCCTTTTCAGAGTCTAGTCGTGTTGTGAAACATCCTCTTGAGCTTGTGTTTTCTAATGTATGGGGTCATGCCCAAACGTCTGTTAGTGGCCACAATTATTATGTCAGTTTCATTGATGCTTACAGTCGGTTTACTTGGCTATATCTTATTAAGCGTAAATCTGATGTGTTTGACGTTTTCATTCAGTTTCAAGCACACGTTGAGCGTCTCCTTAAGCACGAAATTCTTCATGTTCAATCCGACTGGGGGGGGGGGTTAATATCACAACCTCAATTCGTTTTTTAACAAGCTTGGGATCTCGCATCGAGTGTCTTGTCCTCATACACATCAGCAGAATGGCACCGCTGAACGTAAGCATCGTCATCTTGTAGAGACTGAACTTACGTTACTAGCTCATGCCTCCGTTTTGTTTCGGTTATGGAGTGATGCTTTTTCCACCGCCTGTTTCTTGATAAATAGGCTTCCCTCATGACTTCTGAAAATGAAAACCCCTCTTGAGCTCTTGCTCAATGATATCCCAGACTACACGTTTCTCAAAGTGTTTGGATGCGCGTGTTGGCCGCACTTGCGTCCGTACAACAAGCGTAAGTTAGAGTTTCGGTCTAAGAAGTGTGTTTTCCTTGGGTATAGTTCTCTCCACAAAGGGTACAAATGTCTACATGTTCCCAGCAATCGTGTCTACATTTCTCGTGACGTCGTATTTGATGAGAATGTGTTCTCGTTTCATGCACTTCCGAACCACTCTACCACTGCTATACCACCTGTGCACTCAGTTACACCTTCGCCTGATCAATTTGTGGATGTTGCAAATGCTCCTGTGTTGCTTCCTAACCATGCTGCAGGTATTGGACGTGGTGCTCGTCTTGAACTCCTTGATGATGAAGCTACGGACACCACTCACGATGGGCACGTCGATCCTGCACATGGCTCATGCATGGCGGGTTGTGCCCGCCAGCCCGACGCACCCGCACCGGCTCCATGTGTGCCGACTGCACCCGCAGCTGCCCCGCGAGCGTTGGCCTCGCCCGGCTCGCCTGGCCCGGTGGCCGCTTCGCCTGGGCCTGCTGACGGGTTCACCCCGCGGGCGTCGCCTTCGCCCGGCCCAGCGGCAGGCGGCCCAGTGGCTTCTTCAGCTGCGCCGAGCAGCCCCACCTCAGCCCCCTCGGCTCCTCATGAGCTGGCCTCGTTGCCGGATGGACTAGGCAGCCCTGCCTCGGCCACGTCGCATGCCTCTGAGCCAGACGACTCTGGCTCGTCCAACTCGGGGTCAGGGTTGGCCTCGCCTTCGTCTCGTGTGGCAAGCCCAGAGTTGCTGGCGATGCCTGCTACGGTTGTTCTTCGTCCCCACACACGCAGCCGGTCTGGTATTTTTCGTCCAAAGGAACGTTCAGACTGGACTGTTGCGTGGCTTGCCTCTTGCATGGCTCATGCTGCTGCGGATCCGACGGCCGAGCCGTGTCACTTTGAGGCCGCGTTGGGTATTCCTCACTGGCGTGCTGCGATGGAGCAGGAATTTCAGGCTTTGCTGAAAATGGCACTTGGCAACTTGTTCCTCCGGTCTCTGGCATCAACATCATTGATTCCAAATGGGTGTTTAAAGTAAAACAACATGTGGACGGTTCTATTGAACGCTACAAGTCACGACTGGTTGCCAAGGGCTTCTAGCAGAGGTATGGTCTTGATTATGAAGACACGTTCAATCCAGTTATCAAGCCTACCACCATTCGTATGCTGTTGTCTCTTGCTGTTACTCGCGGGTGGTCTCTTCGTCAGCTTGATGTGCAGAATGCCTTCCTACATGGAGTTCTGAAGGAAGAGGTTTATATGCGTCAGCCACCGGGTTTTGTTGGTCCTACGCGTCCTCATCATCTCTGTCGTCTGGTCAAGGCGTTGTATGGACTTAAACAGGCACCTTGTGCGTGGCATGCATGACTCGGTTCTGTTCTCTGGGCTCTTGGGTTTGTTCCCTCCACTGCTGACACGTCACTGTTCCTCCTTCGGCGTTCTAAGGTTACGATGTATCTATTGGTTTATGTTGATGATATCATCTCGTCAGTTCCTCTGATGCTGTTGCTGATCGCCTTGTGACTGCGTTAAGTGAGGATTTTGCTGTCAAGGATTTAGGTGCTCTGCATTACTTCCTTGGTCTGGAGCACTAGTAGAAAACGGGCCTATTGTCCCGGTTCGTAAGGGCCTTTTGTCCCAGTTCCTGAACCGGGACTTAAGGGTCGTTACTAATGCCCTGACCCTTTAGTCCCGGTTCTAACCAGAACCAGGACAGATGGGCCTCCACGTGGCCTGTGCGCTGAGCCCAGGCAGGAGGGCCTTTGGTCCCGGTTGGTGGAACCAACCGGGACCAATAGGCATCCACGCGTCAGCATTTCTGTGGCTGGGGTTTTTGTTTTCTTAAGGGGGGGGTTGGGGGTTTTGGGGGGTTAATTTAGGTATTTCATATATTGTGTTAGCTAGCTAATTAATAGAGAGAAGTGTCCTCTCTTATGTCTGTGCTTGGTCGACGCTACGTACTATACATACGTATAGAGAGGACTAGACACGCTAACTAGCTAGTAAGCAAACGAAGGAAACAGAAGATCGTCATGAACATATATGCATACAGAGAGAAGTGATATCGACCACCTCTCCTTCTCCGAGAGATTGGTCGAACAACAAGTTCTCGTATATCTATCCGACACTACCGGCTACATATATACAATAATTATCTCTTACAAATATAATCTCCTAAATTACGGACGCATGGTCCACATAGTATTCTCCGTCTTCAGCGATCACGTGGTCAAGAAAGAATGCCGCCAATTCCTCTTGAATTGCTCGCATGCGATCTGGTGCTAGGAGTTCATCCCGCATCCGGAACATCTAATTTGAAGAAGGGGGTCAATACATATATATATGAATGAATGAAACTCAACACAAATGATGGTAATAAAATAAAATTGTGAATATTGTTATTTACGCACTTCATATTGTTCGGCAGAGTAGCCCCGCTCACAGGTCGTGTGGCGGATGGACTCGCAAACGTAGTATCCACAGAAATCATTCCCTTGGTCCTGCCATAACCACTTTACAAGAAATAGAGGTCAATCAAACAGATAAGCAAGAATGCCAAATGGTATTGATGAAACTAGCGCTTGAATCAATAGCTAGGAGATGCGCGGAACATGCTACTATAGTACTTACTTTCGGGTGTCTAAATTGCAGCTCCTTCGGCAGTCCCGGAGCTTTTTTGGTGAATTTTCTCCAAACCCTGCCAGACAAAGAAAACAATTACTTGATATCAGAAATGAACAAAGTTGCTGATATGGTGGATAATGATCGATTTAACTTACTTCTGGAGTATTTGAGTCATGTCCGCATACTCTTGGGGATCTTTTCGTTTAGAGTCCAAGACAGTTACTACTCCCTGCTCAAGCCTAATCTCTAGGAGAATATAGTGGTACCTGCGCACGCATGCATAACTCATCAATTAATTTAACTTACTTCTGGAGTATTTGAGTCATGTCCGCATACTCTTGGGGATCTTTTCATTTAGAGTCCAAGACAGTTACTACTCCCTGCTCAAGCCTAATCTCTAGGAGAATATAGTGGTACCTGCGCACGCATGCATAACTCATCAATTACATTACTATAACCTGGACTAATATATAAGGGAACCCGAATATGCACAAGACAGTAACACTCACTTGAAGTTGTAAGGAAAGAGTATTATATCTTTGTTTTCATTTATTTTGAATGATCGTAGCAAGTTGGCCTCGGTATCTGCGGCATGAAATTTAACCTCAGTTGCATCTATGAGATATGTGTTAATGAACCCAATATCACCGACTTGTCTTTTCTTCAATTCGACGATCTTCAATCTGCATAATTAATATAGTGAGGATAATTATAAATACATGCAATGAAAGAGCTGAGCTATATAGAGAGACTTAATGACAGAAGTAGTAGTACTTACAGACAGTAGCAGGTGATCATCGCTTTATCGAGGGCCAATCGATTGAAAAACTGATAGAACTCCTCAAATGGAATAGGCAACAGATCAATTCCAACGAGGTCATGCTCCTTTTTAACTCTCACATACAAAGTATTCCTCCCCCCAGACTCTCTGCACATTTTCAAGTACCAATCATGCAATCTTCGCATCATCGTTGATAGAGATCTTTCATCTTTGACGAGAGGCTTCCCGTACTCGTATCTGTGTATCTGCACGTCCATGAAATCACAATGTACATCGTCGGGCAGGTAATCTCCAAGATTGCTATAACCGGGCACCATCCTCGGATTGACGATGTCGCTAGGCACCTTGAGCGGGGGGCACGATTGATTCCCTTGTTCGCCAAGATGGGCAATTTGTTTCCCAGCTGCTCATCGTTCTTTCATCCTTTGATCACTGACTGTACTTCCCGACCGCTCCGCTTCGGCCCATGTCTTTCCAATAATGCGCTCATAGTTGCCTTTTGGCGGAGACTTGGGTGGTTTTGCCAGGGCAGCCAGAGTGCGCTTCGCTTTCGCCGGATCTACCTTCTCCTCCGGAGGTGGATGTCTCTTTGCTTTCAACCCTTGAAACCAGTCATCCACTTTGGTTTGCGCGATCTTCGCGTTCTCCTCTGGGGTCCTCTCGTATGGTAACTTCTTTGGAGTCTTCAGAGAAGGACCGAATCTGTATGTCCTCCCGCCTCTGGATGTACTGCTAGACGCCGGCCGAGCAGGCGGAGCGGTTGTCTTCTTTACTTGCTTACGAGGTGGAGGAGAAGGACTACGACGCGCCGGAGCAGCTGCCGGAGCGGCGGCGGGTCTCTTCCGCCCTTGCTGACGAGGCGGAGAAGGAGGAGGCTGGCTGCTCGGGCGCGCCGGCGCAGGCGGCGAAGGAGGCGGAGTGCCGCCACGCGTCGGAGAAGGAGCCGGCCGATTGCCCTGATCGTCACTCGCCGGAGGAGGAGGAGGAGGCGGAGGCGTCCAGTTCGGAAGGTTGATGAGCTCCTTCCGCCATAGGCATGGAGTCTTTAGAGAAGAACCCAGCCGAGTCTCCCCTTCTCCGGTAGGGTGGTCAAGCGGGAGGTCCTCAAATCCCTCCGTTATTTCATCCACCATCACCTTAGCATATCCTTCTGGAATCGGCCGGCAGTGAAAAGTTGCGCTGGGTTCATTAGGAAAAACAGAGCCAACAGCCGCCTTGACCTTCATATTAATCCATTGCGTCATAAGGTGGCAATTTTGAGACTCCATGATAGCATCCACGGGATAGCTGGCAGGAGCCGTCAAGACATGCTCCGGCTGAAGCAGCTCGGTGGAAGCCACGCTGCTTCTTCGCTGAGATGGCGGGGTAGCTTCAGGGAAAGCTTCGGCAAGTCGTTTGCTGCGATTTGCTTCTCGTTCCTCTATCGCTTCTACCCTTGCGTGCAGCGCCTGCAGTTCAGTCTGCTGCACTTTCTTCCTCCTCTCGTGGCATTTGTAACCGCCTGCGTCCGGAAACCTAGCCTTCCACGGAATGGAGCCTGGCGTGCCTCGTGTCCGTCCAGGGTGCTCAGGATTTCCGAGGGCCTTTGTGAGCTCGTCGTTCTCTCTGTCTGGAAGGAACGTCCCTTTCTGCGCTGCATCGATATAGTACCGAAGTTTCTTGAAGGGTATGTCAAGTTGCTTGTCTGTCCAAATGCACTTCCCTGTTACAGGGTCCAAGGATCCGCCAGCCCCGAAGAACCAAGTCCGGCAACGGTCTGGCCAGTTCATTGTCTCTGGTTCGATCCCTTTATCAAGCAGATCAGTCTCAGCCTTTGCCCACTTAGGCTGGCCTTTGAGGTAGCCACCTAACCCCCTGCGATGGTGAAGCTTCTTCTTCGCAGCATTTTTCTTGTTTGTCTCCGACATCTTCTTACTCTTATCCGATGTGTTGTGGGCCACAAATGCGGGCCATTGATCTCTGATCTTCTCATATTTTCCCTTGAATTCTGGTGTCTCTTCTTTGTCGAAAAACCTTTTTAGCTCATTCTTCCACCTCCTGAATAGCTCTGCCATCTTCTTAAGAGCAGTAGACTTAATTAATTGCTCTATAACCGGCTTCTCCGGATCCTCCTCTGGCAGTAGGGTGAAATTTGCCTTCAGCTCATTCCAAAGATCATCTTTCTGCATATCATTGACATAAGACACCTCAGGGTCTTCTTTAGCCGGCTTAAACCATTGGTGGATGCTGATCGGGATCTTGTCCCTAACAAGAACCCCGCACTGAGCAGTAAATGCATCCTTCGTCCGGATGGGTTCAATCGGTAGGCCGTCGCGCGCGATTGCTGTGATCTCAAACCTTTCATCCTCGTGCAACTTTTTCTTCGGGCCTCCTCTCTTTACCGAAGTTGTGCTCGATCCGGAGGGCTAGAAAAAAGAAGAAAGACGAGAGTTAATTAATATGTGTACATACCAAAACAATGAATGCATCAATTAGCTAGTCTCAACACAGGCTTAACTAATATATTTACCTGGCCGGACTTTGTTCAGTCACCGGAGCCGTCACCCTGTTCTTCCGGACCTGCTTCTTCACCCTGCTATTCTTCCAGACCTGCTTCTTCACCCTGCTGTTCTTCCAGACCATCATTGTCGTTAAGAAAACACGACATGACATCACCTCCGTCTAAGATTATGTCCCGCAACCTCTCTTCTGCTTCCTCGTCTCGTCTGTGCTCCATTGTTTCTGCAAATATATATTACAACATGGCAATTATTACACAAGCATGACAACACATGGATATATTAGTTTGGGTGTACTCCTCGAGAGTTTTCACTGTCGAAGTTATCCGGGAGGGGGTAATATCGACAATGATGAGATACATACACGGGAAAATAATGTTATCGGGGAGCGGGTATATCGACCCCCCCCCCCCACGTGTTGAAGTTATCGGGAGGGGTGCATTTATATCGGCAACGATGATATACGTACATGGGAAAATAATATTATCGGGGAGGGGGTATATCGACCCCCCCCCACGTGTTGAAGTTATCGGGAGGGGGTATATCGACCCCCCCTCGTGTTGAAGTTACCGGGAGGGGGTAATATCGACAACGATGAGATACATACATGGGAAAATAATGTTATCGGGGAGCGGGTATATCGACCCCCCCCCCCACGTGTTGAAGTTATCGGGAGGGGTTTATATATCGACAACGACGACATACGTACATGGGAAAATAATATTATCGGGGAGGGGGTATATCAACCCCCCCCCCCCACGTGTTCAAGTTATCGGGAGGGGGTATATCGACCCCCCCTTGTGTTGAAGTTACCGGGAGGGGGTAATATCGACAACGATGAGATACATACACGGGAAAATAATGTTATCGGGGAGGGGGTATATCGACGCCCCCCCCCCCCCACACGTGTTGAAGTTATCGGGAGGGGTATATCGATGACGACAGACCCAATAAAACATAAGAAAACGAAGAAGAAATAAAAAGAGGAGAAGAAGAAAGGAATAGCTAGAGGAGAAGATCGAAGAAAAAAAATAAGAAGAAAAAAGAGGAAAAGAAGAAAGGAATAGTGGAGAAGAAGAGAAAATAGAATATATTATATTTTCTCTTCTTCTCCTCTATTCCTTTCTTCTTCTCCTCTTCTTTTTCTTCTTTTTTCTTCTTCTTATTTAGTTTTCCTCTTCTTCCTCTCCCCTCTTCTTCTCCTTTCTTCCTCTTCTTATTTCCTTTTTCCTCTCATTCTTTTTCTTCTTCTTCCTTCTTAAAAATACATGAAGTAGTATTCCCTAATTCATTGTTCATATGAATATACAAACATTTGCATATTTACAATAATTAATATCACCAAAAAAAATCTATGAACAGAAAAAAATCCTAATTTTTCTAAAAAACTATCTTTTGCATATATACATGAACATATATATACACAGAGAACATATATACATATATATAAAAGACAAGCATATATATGAAAAAAAGCATATATATATATATATATATATGAAAAAAATGCTAGCTAGGGAGGGCGCCGGCCGAACCAGGAGGACCGCGGGGTCGGCGGCGAGCATGGCGACGGGGCAGTGGGCGCGCGCTCGGGGTAGGAGGCGCGGGCGACGGCGAGGGCGGGCCGGGGCGGCGCGCGTCGGGGAAGGGGCCGGCGAGGGCGGGCCGGGGCGGCGCACGTCGGGGCAGGGGCGCGGGCGACGGCGACGGGGGCCGGCCGGGGTGGCGCGCGTCGGGGCAGGGGCGCGGGCGACGGCGACGACGGGGGCGGGCCGGGGCGGGCGGCGTCGGCATCGTCGGGGGTGGCAACTGCAAGATGAGAGTGAAAATTTCCTAAGTGTGGACTTATATAGCAGAGCCATTAGTCCCGGTTTGTGGCAGCAACCGGGACTAAAGGTGGGCATTAGTCCCGGTTGGTGCCACCAACCGGGACCAAAGGCCACTTTTCAGCAGCCCAAAGGGCGGGAAGCGGCGGCCTTTGGTCCCGGTTGGTAGCACCAACCGGGACTAAAGGGGGCATTGGTACCGGTTCGTGGCACCAACCGGGACCAATGCCCACCTTTAGTCCTGGTTGGTGCCACCAACCGGGACCAAAGGCCTTGTGCTGATGCGCCCGCGTCGAAAGTTTAGTCCCACCTCACTAGTTGAGAGGGGTGCGCAGTGGTTTATAAGCCCCACTGCCGCACCCCTCTCGAGCTTCTCTCCGTTGCAGGCTTACGGGCCTAATTGTCACTGCTATGCCTGTGGGCCTACTGGGCCTCCTGCGGACCTGAATCTTCTAGTCGTATTCAGGCCGTGGGGGCCCAGTAGGTGGCACTTTTTTTGTTTTTTTGTTGCTTTATTTATTTTATTTTGTTTTGTTTTTTGCTTTATTTTTTAATTCTTTATGCTTTTAGTTTTAGAAAAATTATAAACTTTTTGTTAATGCCATTAGTTTTCAATTTTGAAAACACTTTTTTTGTTTTTTTGTTTTCTTTGTTGCTTTATTTATTTTATTTTGTTTCTACTTACAACAAAATACTTATTGTTGCTATTTTTATTTTTTTCAGCTTTTTTGTTTTGTTTTCTGCATTATTTATTTTCTTTTGTTTTTTGCTTTAATTTTTTTAATTCTTTTTTCTTTTAGTTTTAGAAAAATTATAAACTTTCTGTTAGTGCCATTAGTTTTCAAATTATAATAGCTAAAATTTGAATTCTTTGAAATTTGTGTGAATCACAAGCTTGTGATTAACTTTACCAATGGCCCACGTGGCTGCCCTATTGAGAGTGTTCTTGGTGAGAACATTGTTGACAAGGAGCGAACCGGGATTAATGGTATTACGGGGGCCAAACCATAAGACATTAAAGCATTTGAAATGAACTCTGAAAAAGTTGGCATAGCATGTGCATGTACAAAACGGAGAATGGTATCATACTCTTCTGTTACAAAGTTGGCATGGTATCATCATAATAGTTGCGGGAGAAAGTCTTCACTTTTTCTTCGCTTGTGTCATTTGCTTATTGCGCCGTAACCATGGATAATCTTCATCGTTTATCAGGATGCTTGGGTCTCTTGACTTTGAAGGGAGGAATTTCATGAAACTTTTCATAATCTTCAGACATGTCTGTCTTGCCCTCCACTCCCACGATGTCCCTTTTTCCTGAAAGAACTATGTGGCGCTTTGGTCATTGTATGATGTATTCGCTTCCTTATCTTTTCTTTTTCTCGGTCTGGTAGACATGTCCTTCACATAGATAACCTGTGCCACATCATTGGCTAGGACGAACGGTTCGTCAGTGTACCCAAGATTTTTCAGATCCACTGTTGTCATTCCGTACTGTGGGTCTACCTGTACCCCGCCTCCTGACAGATTGACCCATTTGCACTTAAACAAAGGGACCGTAAAATCATGTCCGTAGTCAAGTTCCCATATGTCCACTATGTAACCATAATATGTGTCCTTTCCCTTCTCGGTTGCTGCATCAAAGCGGACACCGCTGTTTTGGTTGGTGCTCTTTTGATCTTGGTCAATCGTGTAAAATGTATTCCCATTTATCTCGTATCCTTTGTAAATCAATATAGTCAAAGATGGTCCCCTGGACAATAAGTACAGCTCATCACAAACAGTGTTGTCACCTCTGAGACGTGTTTCCAACCAACTGCTGAAAGTCCTGATGTGTTCACATGTAATCCAGTCGTCGCACTGCTCCGGGTGTTTGGAGCGCAGATTGTTCTTGTGTTCATCGACATACGGGGTCACCAAGGTAGAGTTCTGTAAAACTGTGTAGTGTGCTTGAGACCAAGAATATCCGTCCCTGCATATTATTGAGTCCCTTCCAAGCGTGCCTTTTCCAGTCAGTCTCCCCTCATACCGCGATTTAGGGAGACCTATCTTCTTAAGGCCAGGAATGAAGTCAACACAAAACCCGATGACATCCTCTGTTTGATGGCCCATGGAGATGCTTCCTTCCGGCCTAGCGCGGTTACGGACATATTTCTTTAGGACTCCCATGAACCTCTCAAAGGGGAACATATTGTGTAGAAATACGGGCCCCAGAATGACAATCTCGTCGACTAGATGAACTAGGACGTGCGTCATGATATTGAAGAAGGATGGTGAGAACACCAGCTCGAAACTGACAAGACATTGCGCCACATCACTCCTTAGCCTTGGTATGATTTCTGGATCGATCACCTTCTGAGAGATTGCATTGAGGAATGCACATAGCTTCACAATGGCTAATCGGACGTTTTCCGGTAGAAGCCCCCTCAATGCAACCGGAAGCAGTTGCGTCATAATCACGTGGCAGTCATGAGACTTTAGGTTCTGGAACTTTTTCTCTGGCATATTTATTATTCCCTTTATATTCGACGAGAAGCCAGGCGGGACCTTCATACTGAGCAGGCATTCAAAGAAAATTTCTTTCTCTTCTTTCGTAAGAGCGTAGCTGGCAGGACCTTCATACTGCTTCGGAGGCATGCCGTCTTTTTTGTGCAAACGTTGCAGGTCCTCCCGTGCCTCAGGTGTATCTTTTGTCTTCCCATACACGCCCAAGAAGCCTAACAGGTTCACGCAAAGGTTCTTCGTCACGTGCATCACGTCGATTGAAGAGCGGACCTCTAGCTCTTTCCAGTAGGGTAGGTCGAAGAATATAGATTTCTTCTTCCACATGGGTGCGCGTCCCTCAGCGTCATTCGGAACAGCTAGTCCGCCGGGACCCTTTCCAAAGATTACGTGTAAATCATTGACCATAGCAAGTACGTGATCACCGATACGCATGGAGGGCTTCTTCCGGTGATCTGCCTCACCTTTGAAATGCTTGCCTTTCTTTCAACATTGATGGTTGGTCGAGAGAAATCGACGATGGCCCACGTACACATTCTTCCTGCATCGGTCCAGGTATATACTTTCGGTGTCATCCAAACAGTGCATGCATGCGTGGTATCCCTTGTTTGTCTGTCCTAAAAGGTTACTGAGAGCGGGCCAATCGTTTATGGTCACGAACAGCAACGCCTTTAGGTTAAATTCCTCTTGTTTGTGCTCATCCCACGTACGTACACCGTTTCCATTCCACAGCTGTAAAAGTTCTTCAACTAATGGCCTTAGGTACACATCAATGTCGTTGCCGGGTTGCTTAGGGCCTTGGATGAGAACTGGCATCATAATGAACTTCCGCTTCATGCACATCCAAGGAGGAAGGTTATACATACATAGAGTCACGGGCTAGGTGCTGCGATTGCTACTCTGCTCCTCGAAAGGATTAATGCCATCCGCGCTTAAATCAAACCATACGTTCCTTGGGTCCTTTGCAAACTCATCCCAGTACTTTCTCTCGATTTTTCTCCACTGCGACCCGTCAGCGGGTGCACTCAACTTCCCGTCTTTCTTACGGTCCTTACTATGCCATCACATCAACTTGGCATGCTCTCCGTTTCTGAACAGACGTTTCAACCGTGGTATTATAGGAGCATACGACATCACCTTCGCAGGAACCCTATTCCTGGGGGGCTCGCCGTCAACATCACCAGGGTCATCTCGTCTGATCTTATACCGCAATGCACCGCATACCGGGCATGCGTTCAGATCCTTGTATGCACCGTGGTAGAGGATGCAGTCATTAGGGCATGCATGTATCTTCTGCACCTCCAATCCTAGAGGGCATACGACCTTCTTTGCTGCGTATGTACTGTCGGGCAATTCGTTATCCTTTGGAAGCTTCTTCTTCAATATTTTCAGTAGCTTCTCAAATCCTTTGTCAGGCACAGCATTCTCTGCCTTCCACTGCAGCAATTCTAGTACGGTACCGAGCTTTGTGTTGCAATCTTCGCAATTGGGGTACAACCCTTTTTTGTGATCCTCTAACATGCGATCGAACTTCAGCTTTTCCTTTTGACTTTCGCATTGCGTCCTTGCATCGACAATGACCCGGCGGAGATCATCATCATCGGGCACATCGTCTGGTTCCTCTTGATCTTCAGCAGCTTCACCCGTTGCAGCATCATTGGGCACATTGTCTGGTTCCTCTTGATCTTCACCAGCTCCCCCCGTTGTAGCATCACCGTATTCAGGGGGCACATAGTTGTCATCGTACTCTTCTTCTTCGCCGTCTTCCATCATAACCCCTATTTCTCCGTGCCTTGTCCAAACATTATAGTGTGGCATGAAATCCTTGTAAAGCAGGTGGGTGTGAAGGATTTTCCGGTCAGAGTAAGACTTCGTATTCCCACAGTTAGGGCATGGACAACACATAAAACCATTCTGCTTGTTTGCCTCAGCCGCTTCGAGAAATTCATGCACGCCCTTAATGTACTCGGAGGTGTGTCTGTCACCGTACATCCATTGCCGGTTCATCTGTGTGCGTTATATATAACTAAGTGTGTCAAAAACCATTACAGAAAATCATGAATAGATAATTAAGTGACCAAATTAATATAAGTTCATCATTACATTAAAACCAAAGTACATACATAGTTCTCATCTAACAACATATAGCTCTCCAGAGCATCTAATTAATTAAAGCATACATTGAAACTATGTAAAACATTTCAATGCGAAAACAAACGCGATCATAATCGCAACCAAGGTAACAATTGATCCAACGGCATAATGATACCAAGCCTCGGTATGAACGGCATATTTTCTAATCTTTCTAATCTTCAAGTGCATTGCATCCATCTTGATCTTGTGATCATCGACGACATCCGCAACATGCAACTCCAATATCATCTTCTCCTCCTCAATTTTTTTTATTTTTTCCTTCAAGAAATTGTTTTCTTCTTCAACTAAATTTAACCTCTCAACAATAGGGTCGGTTGGAATTTCCGGTTCACATACCTCCTAGATAAATAAAATCTATGCCACATTGGTCGGCATAATTTTCATAAACAATAAATGAACCAATAGTTATAAAGATAATATATACCACATCCGAATCATAGACAGGACGAGGGCCGACGGGGGCGGATACCAAAACCATCGCACTATATAAGATGCAATAATAAAAGTAAGAAAATGATACAAGTATCTATCTAAACATACAAGTAAGAATATTTTTCCTTTCAGAAAGAAGATAAGAACAAGAGGCTCACCACGGTGGTGTCGGTGATGAGATCGGCGCGGGTGATCGACGGCGGTGAAGACGGGGGCGGGGCGTGACAGACCGCTAAACCTAGACAAATATTGAGGAAAATGGAGCTTGGAGGTCGAGCTTGGAGAGGAGAAAGCTTAAGTAGTGTGGCTCGGGCATTCCATCGAACACCTTGTGTGCATAGGAGGTGAGCTAGAGCACCAACAAGCCCTCTCCCCCTCGGCCAGAAAAAACAGAGCAGTGTGCTCTGCTCTTGTGCGAGGGGGTATATATAGGCACCACCATTGGTCCCGGTTGGTGGCATGAACCGGGACTAAAGGGGGGCCTTTGGTCCCGGTTCATGCCTCCAACCGGGGCCAATGGTGGTGGGCCAGGAGCCAGGACCATTCGTCCCGGTTCGTCCCACAAACCGGGACCAGAAGGTCCAGACGAACCGGGACCAATGGCCCACGTGGCCCGGGCGGCCCCCTGGGCTCACGAACCGGGTCCAATGCAC